>NW_026864098.1:0-34438 GCF_026571515.1 Ruditapes philippinarum
AAACTCCCAAGTATTAAAGTTTTAACACATGAAAAAAAGATGTAATTTTCAAGAGAGTTTTGAAGATAAAAACGATACAACATGTACAAAGTGATATACAAAAATGTCTGTTAATATTCTGGCTCTCCACTGCACTGAGTATAAGCAACATAGTTGTACAGACTTAATGTCAACGATGTAATGCATTGTAATAATTCTCACCAGGTTTGCTTCTTTCTATTACATAAAAATGCAAATGAGTGTCATATATTCATATTTCTATAAACTATTCTACATAATTGACATGAAAAATATTAAAATATTCACATGTAATTCAAATAGTCACTATAATAAGACAATGTGTCATGCACAACACCTGCATCCCTACCTCCAAGTTCAAGGTCACACTTAGAGGTCAAAAATTACAGATTCTTTTTCAGGGTATATTTTGTGTCCGATCATGAACTTCTTCGGGATTTTAAAACAATTAGACACAAATAGTCGCAATCAGAAGACAATATGTCAAGTGCAACACCGCATCCCTACCTCCAAGGTCATGGTCACACTTAGTGGTCAAAGGTTAACAGTCTGTTATATGGTATATTTTGTGTCCTGTCCATAACTTCATAGATCAAGGGATTTTGAAAATACTTGGCACAAATAGTCAAAATGATAAGATGATATTTCATGCGTAACACTTGTGTCCCTACCTCCAAGGTCAAGGTCACACTTAGAGGTCAAAGATTTACATAGTCTGTTATAGGGTAAATTTTGTGTCCGATCTATAACTTCTTCATAGTTCAAGGGATTTTGAAAATACTTGGCACAAATAGTTTCAATAATAAGACGATATGTCATGCATAACACCTGCACCCCTACCTCCAAGGTCAAGGTCACACTTAGAGGTCAAAGCTTTACATGATAATTTTTTTAATTCCATATTTCATTTTATTTCCTTAATAAATTTATTGTTGCATTTGCAAATCTAGCATTGATCATAAGTTTGGACTGAAAGTCCTGAGATCCATAGCTCAATCTTTTGAAATAGTACAATACTATGCTTCATATAAACATTCCCCGAGGCGGGGGACGTCGGTAACTCTGTTACAAATTCTTTTTCTCTATTTTGTTAGGATAATTTAGTATTTCAACTATCGTGTTGATATTTAACGTAGTATTAAAATCAGCTTTCTTGTAAGATCTTTTGAGAAAGCTTCAAGTTAAAAAAAGTCGCATAACTTCAAGAACAAAGCTACCAAAATATTGTCCTTTGTCTGTCATAATATGCAATTAGTTTAATTTTAATGTGGATACTATTGTTAGTTTTGAAGTCATTAAAACAGTCATGCCAATCTTTAAAAAGGGGTATAATAATCAAATGTATCACATTCGCGTGCTCCTTTTGCAAATCCCTAAAAGTGGTATTACACGACCGTGCATATCTGTTGACGTATCATTTTCATCATACAAATAGTGCAAGACGCGCTAAGTGTAAGCGTTATACTATAGGCACGTTAATGAAAAAAGGTTCATTTTTACAGTAAACTGTTCATATTTTAAATATGTGATAAATAGAATATTATATCATATTTGTGTAGCTTAAGTTTATTGAACTCGCTGATCAAAGTAATATTATACCCGCCAAAGGCTCGCAAAATATAATTTCATTGAACTCGTTCAATATATTAAGTCATTCAAATTCCTCTATAAAGCTTTCAGAATCTTAAAATTGCGACATTGAGTAATAAGCAAAAAATCTAAATTCCATATTGAATTCATTGATCAACAATTAAAGCGTAAATTAAATATGTTGCTTTTTGTATAGTTACCGAACATATCAAAACTAGTTGACTGGCATTTCTTTTCGAAACACAAAAACGTATGATTTAAACAAAGACATCGTCATACCGATATTTTTGTACAAATATTTGAAATAATATTGTTATTCTTTAAACTACACTTTACTTGTCTAATAGCATACTAACTGTCGCAGTCACGCTGCATTTATTTAAGGAATATGGTTATTTTAGTTCCTTTTTGTGGAAATAACATAATTTAGTATACCGGTTTACTCTTATTTTGTAACCATCAATTTATAAAACGTATAAAGGTATCTCTAAATGAAGCTTTGGAGTGAATAAAGTATCTTTGTATGTTGATAAAAAATTGCATTATTAAAATGTACGGTATTGTCATTGACCAAGAATGTGCCAAATGGCACACGTCCAGGACAACTTCTTAATCAATGAATGATTTCCTGCTAGCAATTACAAGACTTGCTATTTCTTTCGTGTCATTTGTCTTACCATGGAAATGATTAATCATTCCTAGCAAATCGAGACGAACAATTTGGCACAGTTACCATTTACAAACATAAAGTTTATGCTATGCTCATACATGAGTAAAATTCTTTAAGTGCAGATATTTATTAAAATCTAATAAATCCTCACTGGATGACTATACTAAACAAGTACGAAGAGACCTCAAAACTTGAACTTGCGTCAGGAAAATTACTACGTGTCCTACTTAATAATATGGAGTACTTGTCCTACTTATTAATATAAAGTGCTGAGCACATAGAATAAAGCATTTGCATTAGAAATGTCCCAAAAGAAATTATTAAAGAGAGCAGAGACATATCCATCAAATCTTTAACCCATATCGGGATAATATCTACAAAGTACGTTCCCTTAGCAACTTAATGAATATACTACCGTTACTGACGTTAGTAAAATGTCCAGAAGAATATCTTATAAAATAAAGTCCTCTAGTTTCTATAGTATAAAAGCCAGGTCGTTTTGAAGAAATGACATGATGTGACATCGGAAGTCTGTTTCTGTAGAAATTAATCAAGACCGTGAGGTAGAGAACGTTTCTTGTATGAAAAACTAAAGATAATGCCCTAGGTCATAATATTTCTAAAAAAGTAAACAAATATTTTAAGATTTAACTAACTCGCTAGTACAAACTCTTTCTAGGCCTACTTCTAACAGTGTTTGGCACGGTATCACTAGTTAGTTATGTACCAGTGTCACCGTTAAACTCAAACAAACATACAAAAAAACAAACAAACACACAAACAAAAAAGAAGTATCTTAGTACTACTGTAATGAATACTACGTCACAGGCACATTGCCACACACGATGACACGGCAGATCATTTTAATCTGGCATCATGTTAATCTGTCGTAGAACAAGTCGAATTAATCACATTGTTAACCATAACTTAAGCTTTATTACATTAATCAATACATGTATGTAGTCTTTGGTTTAATTTAATGCCTGGTCCTGCTTTAAGTTGGTAACACCCGAGGTTGGCCAATATAATTTTTTCTGTTTTGGCGCCATATGACCTTATAATTTTGTTGATTGAATGTTATTTGTATTCCAAGTTAATAAAATCAATCTGTAAACAATTATTATTTTGTGTAAAACTTGGGCTATCTAATATAAGTTTATCTTGAACCTTAACATTTTTACTGAAAGTAGCAAATAGAAATTTTGATTTCAACATCGAATCTGGACTCGCCATTGACAAAAGAACGACTCTTCTGTTCTTCCCAAGGGAGTTATTTACCGATACGTTATAAGAAAATTTATCACCAATACGCATTATTGTAATTGTTAAATCGTAGGTAAAGATAACGGTAAAAGATAATTTGTTTAAAATTTGGTCCAGATATTATAAATCAAGTCGGCTATTTATTGTGTTTTGTACAAATTAATTGCGTACGCCGTGACCTTTAACTCGTTTAGAACGATTTGCTGCAAATTCGCTGGAGCATTTTTCAATGACAGTTTTACTTTATAATCATAATGTTAGCTTCAATTATATCGATTAGTGAAGCAATTTTTCATTTCACAATCACAGTGATATACAAATTCAGGAGAATTTTGTTATAGATGTTTGATATGTTTGGTTTATCTATAAATTCAGGAGGAAAGACTTTTTTGTTCTGATTTAAAACATGAGAATAAAGATCAACAAAGCAAGGCTACGTTCAGAGAACACGACATAGTTCAAAGCCCAGCCATACCAGCAGGGCACCCAGAAGGCACACTAAAAACATTCTACAACCAATGTAATAAATTATAACCAATAATTTCCTCATTAGAAAGAAACATTTGAAAACATCATATATAGAGATGAAAGTTTGTAGGAAGTTTAAAAATTGTATAGAGGTTTCCTAAAGATGAACAGAATTTCCAACAAAAAATACGTTTATAGTATGGTTTTTAAAACAAGGCCTCCGCTGTCCGCTTCTGTCCCAAACTCATAGGAAAGATAACGTCCACCAACATTACATAAAGGGACATTATACTTTTAGCATACACTTATGGTAATTTTTAATTTAAGTACTGCTATATACGTATATTGCATTTACAATACCAGACATTTAATAATGCATTTGTTGAAAAAGATGCTGAAAAATAACGTTTATTTGCGAGGATGTTGCAGACATCTCTACAAATCTTGTATAACAGAGTTATGTTAAACTATTACCATATAAGTATCTGGCATTATAATTGGCAGACTTTTGATCATATCAAGACAATGTATTGCAGACATTATCCAAAAATGCCAGAATCTTCTACTAGATGTCTAGCGATATAATATGTTGTAATTTGATGTGATTACAGATATTTTGTTCTCCTTTTGTAGATGAAAGGTTCACATATTTATTTAAAGTAAAAAAGTACATTTTATTAAACGTTTCACGATACACGAAAATTGCTTATTTCTAACAATTGTTGTACTTGGAAGCCAAATTGAATAGTGCGCTGTGGTTTTCCACAGAGAACAAACAGTTAACATCATAAAAACTAATGCAACGATTTGTGAATATGTATAATTGAATAAAAGAATAAAATACATCTGAAGTATTTATAGTACAATATTGTTTAAATAAAGATCAAGAAAAATATATACAATTTAAAAATATGACTATCATAAAGGGTGAGTTTTTTTCTAAAAAATATAAAAACGAATACAAATATGAAGTTTCTAACATATAGTCATAGAATAGTATTTTTGAAATACAGCAAATAAAGACACTTAACGATTTTCTAAATTCATGTTTCAGTAACTAAAGGCAAATTTTCTATAGTTTTTGATGACTGTGAGCAATATTATATTATGTAAACGCTGGCAAAGTTTAAACGAAAAATGTAATTTTTTTTAAATAATTTTGTAATAGATATAATATATTGACTTTTAGCAATAATTTTTTGTATTTCTGTCCCAGGAAATATTTACATATTATGTTTTATATGAATCAATTATTTAGAAATATAGCAGCAATTTGTGTTGTTTTATGCGCGTTGCATAAATAACAATATTCCACAATACCAGTATATTTCTAGAATTAGTTTTTGATTGATAATGTGCTTATTCATTTGTCAAGTTTTGTCTGCAATAGATGACAAAATGATAAGCGAAAACATTATAAGAAATATGTTAATCCTTTCTAATTTGTTTCTGCATATAGAAAACATAAAATTATTACACCATTTCCGGAATAATACTATAATGCATTAATAACCTATACTCAAGTGACAGACAAATATCAGACATGAAATGATGCTACCGCCTAATATTGATGAAATAGATAGAAAAATTAAATCCCTATAGAACATCCAAAATGTCTAAAATGAAATTGTTGCAGACTCACTTTAATCGAGCCTGTTTATAGACAGTCCTATAAGATGGACATTCAATTGTAACCTTAAAACTAGTAAATAGTGTTTAGCTAAAAGATTCTTCATTCATATTACAATCTTTCTAATTTGAAAATTTTATTTTTGAAATGTTTCGGTATATTTTCTGAAATTTCATAAAAAATACAGGTGGTTTTGCGAGTCTTTCGTTGAACAAGAAACTTTACACGCATTGCTTAGTACTGTTTGGTTCAAGGAACAGATTCGAGGGTGTTTCAATAAGCTTAGAACTTCAAACACAATCGAACTACAATAAATCTGTATAAACTAAATATCTCATAATTTTGTATCGTTTAAATCTTTATCTGTTTTCGAAATCCGAATATAAACAAAAAACACATAAAATATAATACAAATCTAATAATATATTCAAAGAAAATGATGAAGAATAGAAGATAAAGTCTCATTTTAAGCATCACCCTAAATTATAAAAAAATCTGCATGTGGTTTTGTTTACTTTAGCATTGTTTGTCGAGGTAAGCAAAATTATGAAAGATGAAATGACGTCTCTGAAAACAATTTTGTGATAATAAATTGTAAATGTCAAGTTTAGTATCTCTTTTCTAGAAATAATACAATCGTTTTCTTATAATAACTTTATTGATGAAAAATGGTTTCCGAAGCCGTTTTAGAATATTTATGGTTATTCAATCACTTAATGCAAGGCATTCTGCATTACAAATATTTCATAATATTTATATACAAGTGAAGCTTTTTCCGGTATAAACTAGTTTGATTTTGGGAAAATGTTCATCCTAACGGCATTTTTTAGTACAAGCAGGTAGTTGGGCTTACTTACCTATTTCGAGTACGCTGAATTCATTTTTTGCTCTACCACGGCTGTATTTTTAGTCCTTGACCTTTAAAAATCAATTTCAAAATGGCCGCCATTGAATTTTTTAATTTTACTTTAATTTTCCCATGGGCGAGATATATACATATTTTTTGGCATTTTAATTTAAGGCTTTGTTAATTTTAGTCTGCTGAAGTGTGGACGAGAAGAATAGATGCAAAAACAATAAAATTTATTGCGGCAGCCATCTTGGATTTCAAAATGGCTGACAATTTCCTATGTTTTATACACTGTATTATAATTAAAGTAAACAAGCACAAGAAGACATTTTACCAGGCATGTTTTCTTTTATTAGAAGTGCAGTGATACTAATTAAGACTTCCAAGCAAAAATTTTGAAAAACATTCATTAAAACTACAAACTTTATGGTGCAAAAAGGTCACAATTTATATCCGAATACAACGTAAATGAGAGTCATTTTTGCGTTCACTTTGTCATTGAGATGCTATTTTTATACTTGTAAGAATACAATGCATGTTCTTTAAAAATAATTGTAATGTTTTTTTTATAAAATTAGATTTGTATCGCCTTAAGGGGGGACCTGCTCAAATGCCTGTTCGTCTGTCTATCTGCCCGAGTATCCTCTAGTGTCAAATAGGGGTATTTGCGATCACAATTAGGCGTTTAGATTAATTCCGTAAACCCCCAACCTATAGGATGAATCATTGGTTATGGGAGGCAAAAGGTTGCTTTTGGTGTAAGAAACAAACATGAAGATACAGACATCTTCACAAATCTCTCTGTAAGAGCTTGTCCCTGCTGTCCGTTTTTAATCCCTTCCATATCTGTCATTTTTGGATAGATTTTGAAATAAATTGCATTAATGTGTGGCACAGTGATACAATGTCATAAGAAAGACCCAGGTTTGAAGCTCAGCTCCTCAAGTTAGACTTGAAAGTGCTTCAAAAAAATGTGCATTTTAGTATTCTGTCATTTTGAAAAAGTTGAGCATAAATATACGGCCTATAACAGATTGGGAAATGATGTACTTTATATTATTACTTAATCTTCAAACAGGGATACCATGAAAATTGTTTGGTTATTTCTTATGTCAATGTCAATTGCGCAAGAACATGTACTGGGACGTGTAGTGATTGAGACCCAATTCATTAGTCCAAAGATCAGGGTCATGTCTATCAAGAAAGACAAGTTGGTAAAAGTTCATTATTGGGGAACCCGGTCAACAAGTTTTCAAACATGACATGATATTTAAAAAAAAAGTCTTAGTATGTTTATCCCATGGAAGCCCCTACATACTAGTGCCGAGCTTCGTGTATGAGGATGGTATTTCATTTGCTTATATAGGTAACCCGACAAGAACATGGTGGTTGAGGCCCCTGTGTTAGGACTTTTGTCGTCTATTTTGTTATCATGTGGTATTAAATTATCTGTTTTGTTTGACATAGAACAGGCGGTGTACGGGTAAAAATATTTAAATCTTGTTAATTGTATATGCCGCCGTCCTGGAACGACAATAACTGCGTAAATGTGTAATTTGCAAAGGTCGTGTCATGCACAAGCAGGGTTGTGTCTACAGTTAAACTTTTATATCATAAATCATGATATAAACGTGACAAGATGAGTGTGTCCGATCTATAACTTTCTCATTAATTGATGCCTTTTGAAATAATAATTCTGCATAAATATATGGCACATTGGGACAATGAGTCACATGCAAACCCACCTGATGATGTAAATCAAAGATCAAAATCATACTTTAACTTCGGACAAAATATTTCCTTAAAGTGTCTAAAAAGTCTGGTTAACGATTTTGTCATTCATGGATGAATTTAAAATCATTTGTGATAAATATGGCTCTTCTTTGTAAGACGACATGTAGCGGACAGATGTTTAAAGGTAACACTTGTATTTCAAAAGTCATGGTATGAGAGTGCATTTGTGGCCATGTCCAGTCCATATATGTGTTATTCAGCGAGAGCAAGAATAAATACGTGGTACTTTGAAACAATTTGTCTTGAGTGAGAAAAGAATTGTCGCATAAAGTAAGATTTCAGACATTAAATGTCATATTTTGAAAGTCATGCCCGGTCTTGAATTCTATCATTCATTAGATGGATATAAGCATAACTGGGCATACATTTGTGGCACATTAGGACTACTTCTAATGCTTAAACAATAGGATAGAAAACAAGAATAACAAGGAAAGGGACACACCCTTGTTTATTTTTGTTTAACATAATTGTCAGGATAGTGCAAAACAGTTGGTACACATTTTAGTGACTAAAATACACTAAGAAATACCAAAGTAATTTTATGGAGTGAAAGTAGAAAAAATATGAGATTAAATAATTATATTGTGGCAAATGACATCAAAACATGTTATATTATAATGGAATAAGATTTGAATATATCTTAGTCACTTGAATGATTTTAAAACATGAGATAGAATAAGGCGCAGTGTCCTTGGCAAAGTGACATAATTATAATGAAGACGTTGATATTAACTAAGACCATGAATGAATAAATATCACTGAATTAAGACAAAATGCAAACAATCTCGTATTATCAGTTAAGTTAATAACATTTAAAGATATAGGCTTCGACGGCATATGCTACATGATTTAGTAGCAAAAAAACTAAATGCTCTATCAAATCTTTCTGTGTTAATAAAAAAGGGTAAACAGCAGTGAATCGTCAATATATTAATTGCAGAATTGGTATCAATTATCTGTCTAATCTTCTATGCATGTACCATCATCAAATACCCGCATTAGACCTATAATGTTTCATTAACCGTATGACAGTGCAAGTTTGTAGACTATTTATGGTTCATGTTTGCGAGACTTTTTCAAAGTGAAAGATAATAAACATTAAAATGACTTTACCATTTATTTGAATTTATTTCAATTAATTAATAGATGATTTGCTTTTAACCATGTCTAGGTATGTTTAAAGTTTGATTGATAAATACGACCTTTTATAAAGTAGCTATATCAATACAACAATAAAAATATCGTATAAACATATCTGCGGATGTTTCTAAATTCCAAATTTCGCAATTCCCCCTTTGATATATAAATTTTGCGTAGGCCGGTGCTAGAGTGCTTGGATGGTACATTGCAATTTCAAGTAACGTCCATGTACAGACTCAATCAAATCGAGCCTAAAACATTTCAATTTTGTCGTTTTGATTGTTTTTAGGGATTCTGTTGTTGTTGTTTTTTTCTATTTTATATCAGGTCGTACAACAAATATTGTTGCAAAGACATGCGGGCACAGAGACATAGTCGCTGACCTGTGAAGATGACAGGAAATATTTTAAATATTTACATACTGACCTTGACTCTTGGCATTCAAATTATAAAATGACCTAGTGTCCATAAAGGTTAACACGAATGCTATTATATCAAAATAAAAAAAAAACTTACACATTTAATGGTAAATTAAAATTTGCAGGTTTTATGTAAGGCATTTGGGATCTCAGATACCTGATATAGATTAATTGTCTAAAAAGAATGACCTGTAATAGTTTGAATTGCAAATGAATATGACAAGCATGTTTAAATGTTGAATATCGATTTAGCCGGTGCTAAGAGTCATAGCGGGTAACTTGCACCTTTCAGTACCGACCCTGAACAGGCTCAATCAAACCGAGTCTGCAATTTTTTTTTTTCGCGTTTTAGGTGTTCTTTAAAGATTTTGTTTTTCTGTATTTTGTTTAATAAACGTAAAGAATAATATTTGTTCAATAGTTCTTAATAAATATTTTAAAATATTTTTATCGTAAAACTTATCTTCATATCCACCTTCATCACGAAAAGGTGAAAGGGACTGACTTTCTATTCACTAATTATCAAAGTTTTCGAATTTTATTTGCTGCTTACAATAGTTAACGATTCTATTGAAAAATGTTCATTATTAACAACTTTTTTATGTTTCAAACAGATACATTAATGCTAAGTCTTTGTATAACTTACTTAAAACACAATCGGATTACAAACCGGGATCATGCGTATGTGGTAATATAGCAGTGTGAATCCAAAATCAAATCTGACTGTAAAATGCACTTTTCAAGATTTTATGTAAACTGCTCATAATTAAGTAATATGTGACGCTTTATTTGTTTATAAAAACCAACATTAACATTTACCATTTTCATTGCATTACAATTTCGTTCTGCTAAACGATATTTATAGGACAAAACATATTGTGACATTTTCAACATTTTGATTATTTATATATTTTAATTCACCCCCTTCCGATATTCACTGAAAATCTTAATCTCTAAATGGCAAGTGATTTTGCAAATATTTTCTTTTTAAAGCATAACAGAAGGTTATTTTCAAAGTTAATTTTCTTTACACGATATTTTCTGCTTCAGTTTAATTTGTGATGGACATTCAAATATAGTTACGAATGTAATTTTTCGAATTTAACGGGGAAACATGTGGTGTACGCCGCACAACGTACTATAAATAAAGCTAAAAAAACTATTTAAAAGATGTTACGTGAAATTAGAAATACATAATTGATTAAATGCTCGTTGAAAACACTAAAAAGGACATTAATTAATGCGTTTTATACATTGAAGGGTTTAATTGAAAATGGCTAAAAGTAATGATGTCACTGATTTATGATACATATCTTATATTCAATGACAATTATCTATCTTTAAATAATTTTGTTTAGTTTTGGCTCAGCTGGACAGAATTTAAGTGAAAGCGTTATAGACTTTCACAATCATCTTGAGATTATCATACGCAATGCATTAACTTTTGTGATTTATGAAGCAAACAATGAAGAAAATAATATTGACGATGTAATGACAAAAGTTACATAAATAATGGCAAAGTTGCAGCAAAGCGTTTAGTTAAACGATGCATGTCAATTTATTCATTCTTTAATATTAATATCATAACCGGAAGATTAAGGTTTTGTAAAATTGCATTTTACCTGTGATAGTTGGTATGAATTCTTGATATATTATATTATATAAATACATACGGCGAAAAGATATTTAGTGGAAACTGGTACTTATATCGGATTATATGAAAGTTGTTATGTTAGCTTTTCATCCTAAATTCTCTTTCCACTAACATGAATCAGATGTTGAAATAACCTTAATTTGTAAACAAGCAAGGTTATGTCTTGCAAAGTGCATTTACCATTCTGAAAAGTGTAAAGTGTTAAAGATAATGATTTATAAAAAAAATTCTGCCCATGTGTTTATGTCTATTAAGTAGTAGGCTTTTCAACAAAGTTTTTATTTTGGTAAAATGTTCGTCGAATTTTCACCGGGGGTAAAAAGAAAACTATTTCCCTTGATCCCATAAACATATGAATTTCTATTTTCTTATTAGCTTTGCAAAAGACTATACCATTAATTCAGCATTTCTGTCTCGTTGGATTGACAAATATTCAGTATCACAATAGTTTTGTTATTCGTAATTCGTCTTATACTAAGTCATCGACTTTATCTTTAGAACTATTGTTAATAAATGTTCAACTTGTCCTTTTTCTGTTGAATTATATAATATATAGAACTATAATTTGCTGGACTTTATTTCAGAAGTTTAGATTTTTCCCAAGTATGAAAAAAGTATTGGCTTGAACAAGAACATGTTTTAAAATGACGTTTGTCTTAATTATGTTTCTTTTATTATCATATTTGTTTGTCTTAATATGAAGTCTTTAATATCAATTTGGTTCTATTCAAAGAAATAGTTTCCATTTTCTCGATTAAATGGTTCTATTAAAAAAACAGTGTCCATTTTCTCGATTAAAATGGAGAACCAATTTCTGTTCACGTAACAAAAAACACACATTTTGATATGTCAAAGCATATATTTCGTGGTTAACGGATTGGGATTAAGATTCTGTCAATGATGTTGCCTTTAATATAACAACTGAATTGATTGAATAAAGTTTTTAGACGTAAATTATTTATTCTGGTTGCTAATGTGATAAAGCAGGCGCAGAGAATATACAGAGTAAATATTATTCCAAAAGAGCACCTCAAAGAAAACAGACACAAATATATTAGGAGATAATATGACTACTTTTTATTGCGGGTTTTATTTTTATCTACAATGATAAAACGTACCAAAAACAGACCATAGTTTTTTCTAATTTCAACGTTTTAAAAGAAAAAGTTTGAATTTGCTATCATTTGCTCAGTGTATTGCATAAAATTATCATTCTTCTCCAAATAGAACGATTTTTGTCATTAAAATATTCTCATTATTGTAAAATTATTATCAACTTAGAACTATTCCATATGAACATAATAATGAACGAAAATTTCAAGAAGTGACCTGCAAAAGGAATGAATCTGTATATCTACATTTAGTTATCAAAGGGTTTCCATAGTTTAAATACCACCTCCGTGGTCGAGGGGTAAGAGTCGATGACTTATAATCCAGTTACCTCTCTGGCGTGGATGCGATCCCCGGGAGATGCTTTGGTAGTTTAGCACAGAGGAAGGTAGTCTTGTACTGGTGTTACTCTCCAGGAACGATGGTTAGGAAACTACCCGCCTATATGACTGAAATACTGTTGGAAAAAGGCGTAAAATGAAACAAACAAACAAACAAAACCATAGTATAAAATATATTGTCTCATGACTAAAGTATATGTTGCCAAATAGTTTATAAATTATTCTTTTTTCATTTTGTTGATTTTTGAGATGTCTTCGTGTCTCCGTGAACTTTCTTAGATAAAAAATATTGTTTAGATGCGATCTTTTAACAATTTAACAGTTTCATCTCCGAAGAAATAATTTTCAAATATATCTGAAATGTTAAATTTGATTGGATAAGATGACATATATGAATATATATTAGCTAATCATTATACTAAACTTAAGAAATATTTCCCTCTAAAATTCTTCCAATCTTGAACGGGCTTATGAAAAGGATCATGTTCTTTAAATAATCTTTTTGGCGCTGTTGTGTCACCTCGAAAATGAATTTTTATAACCGATTACATGGATCGATATTTTACTTTTTATTGCTACACCAATGATCGTCTCTGACAACATATTGTTTGCCTGACAACTTGCAAGAATATCGCACACTCACATGCAAGCTTATTTTAACAACAATAGACTGAGAGTCTCTCTGTCTGACATTTATTTTAAATGGATCATATCAACAATGTAAGAGGTCTGATCTGTGCGTGCTAGTCAATCTTGTCTGTTTAAAGATGAGTCAGTTCTAAGAGGTCTCTGAAATCATGAAGTATTTTAAGCTATAGAAGATCAAACAAATTTGTCAAATTAATTTGAACATTCATAGATGTACTGTCGCATTATAGGCTACTTAACTACATAAAGAAGAATCGTTCGCTAATTGTGTTATAAATAGCCACTTCAGAATGTAGTAGCGATACTTGGCTTATTTGAACACAGAATGAAGATTTGTATAAAAGACATTTCAAACAATGTTTGTAAATTTGCTATTTGATCACTTTAAACTGATGATATATTTTATTGTAACATGTGTGCTTCTTAATGAATAGAAACAATATCTTGAAAAATGTTACTTTAGCAATATTGATTTTAAAAAACGTAAACAAATGATCACACTTCTTTTCTACTTTTTATACTGCAGCAGGCGATTTTCTTTACTATAAATCTGTCTTTTATAAAGTAACACTTTATTAGATCTAATTGAGTGTTATGCTAATATTTTCGATAAAAGATTTTTAATTACGATCTGTAGGTAAATTATCAGTACATTATTTATGATATTATCTTCTGTCCGTCTATTTTGTGAGAAACGGAGAAAAGATATCATGTTGTTGTTGTTGTTGCTGTTCCTGTCGATGCTGCTTTTGTTGTTGTTGTTGTTATCATTGCTGCTGCTGCTACTGCTGTTGTTTTAGTTGAAAATGGTGTTGTTCTTCTTCTTTAATCTTTATTGTTGCTGTTGATGAGAAAGAGACAAAGAAGAAGGACGAGAAGAAGATGATGATGATCGAATAATGGACATGACTTTTGTTTTAGCTTTCAAATACACAATAAATTAAGGAAACCATGTCAGTATTTCAATATGCAATGTGCTTGATTAAACAAAGCTAAATGGTTTGAAAAGAATGTTATTTGCATAAATCTAAGGACGAAAAGACAACTGCAGGCCAGATTTTAAACTAACTGTAATTCTTTAAGACACAATTCAATGGCATTCTTAAAGCATATATAAGACTCGTGTCTCAGAAAATAATGTGATTGCTAAAGGATTTAAGTATAAATTCTAGAACAGTAATTTCCATTAACTATGTATATACCAATTCAATAAATGAGAAGAATAATCATGTTTAATGATTAGTCTTATAATCATCATGTTTGCTTTTGGAAAATAGAATTTTTTCTTTAACATTCGTGCTCAGACATTTATAATGAATGAGTCGTAATTTAGCTACTAAAACTCTATGATTTAACTTAAGTCATATAGTTGTCCAGGATATCAAATAGGAAAGTTCTATAATTGTTGATTACATTGGTAATTGCATTGGTAATTGGTCATTGTAATTAAACTGGTATTTACCATTATAGTAAGTAAACGAAATCAATCGAAATCGTCTGAATTTGTCCTCATAAAAATTTCTTTCATTTGCAATACTGGATTGTTGCGGTTCAGTAAATAGTAAAGTTAAATCAAAGAATGTTCAGAGATATGCGACGCCGCCGAAAGATGTCTTGTTGTGATACGTTGCTATTCTTATTGTGTGTAACAATTGATATTGATATCTTTAGTTCAGAAAATTGAATGCTTATTAATCCAACATGAACAATCAGGAGTGATCTTTCTTGATTTTACCATTACAACTAATGGGATGGTTTAACCAAATGATGTCTTCAATTTTCATTCATTGCATCATTTGCATTGTTCTCCAATAATGCAATTTTCTGTTATTGCAGTATTTGCACTGTACTCTAGAATGTCCTTTCTTCAAAATTTGACAACAATTGTCACAAAAAATATTGGTAATTATGATTGATATGTTCTTTACCGTTCTTACGTTTATCTTAAAATATTTAAATAAATCAATGACATCAACAGGTATGTTGTTATTTATTATAACATTTTAGTTGTATTGGAATTTAACAAATATCAAATATGAAAAACAAGGTCATCAAGGAAGGACAGCGTTCGATGAATGCAACCCTCACGATCCAGCAACACAGGACCACTGGCAAGGAGCCAAACAAAAAAACAAGGCAAGGGCACAGGGTAAAACCGTTTAAGAATGAAACAAGCTTGCTTAAAACTTATTTTATTTTAAAAATGCAAGGACATTAGGCCTAAAAAACATTACGTTTGCTGTTTTATGTTTGAGTTGTTATTACACGTACAGTATGTATATAGTTTTTAGGGAGTCATGCAAGACAATGGATATCAGTGACAAATATGTATTTCATCATAATAAAAAGATGGAATAAAACATGTTTTAAAACATGAATTGATTCTTTGAAGTAAGGCAAAAAACTTTTATAAATGAAAATGACATTAATTAAATTTTCGTATTTTTTCTCCTTAATCTGTAAGGAGAAGGCATTTATAAGCTCAGTCAGCGTTGGACCTTATCACTGTTCAACAATTATTCATGCCTGTACCATGCTGTTTTTTATTGCAGCAAATATTCAGAAAATATAATAACATATAACTGGTGTAATTCCGTAATTAAGACATTAATTTATAAATTATTTTCATCAAATGATAATTTTGTAATTCAGAAAATTTCTGCTTATATTTAAAATTTTGTGATTTATATAGCACAGAAGAAAAATAGTTAAAAAATTCAACTAACGACACAACCGTTTAAATGTCAAACATTACGTTGTGTATGTGTGATTTTTGCCAGTGAAATTTATTTACTGAATACACACAATTGACTTGACTTGACTTGTAATTTTGTTCTTTGTCATTGATCGTCTTATGTGAACGATGCTCTGCCTCTTTGTAAATATTTTCATCTCATACTTTATTGAATATTTTATTAAATGAAAATTGAGGTAGTCCGCTTAAAAATAGTTTGGAATGGAGGTGATCATGTATCTTCGCATATTAATGGACTTTGGTCCATAGAAAGTTTTCTCTCGTCTATGAAAACTCCTTGCAAACATTTTACAAAAACCGTAATATCTATTTTCCTGTTTAATTGAAAGCTTAACCAAAAAAGAAATATCTTTTGTAAAATAAATCTTTTATAAACATTAATTCCAGCGAAGCTGAAAGAATTTCTTAAAACATGCATTTAAGTTTATTTTACGAAACTTTATGGTGATTGTTTGGATTATTATTCAAAAGTGAACACTTGAATTGTAATCTGCTATATTTTCAATGACTTATGATGTAATTTCTGTGTCTGTCTTATGCTGACAAGCAATTCTAGATACTTGTCAAAAATAAAACATATTTATTGCAACACCAACAAACTGTGGAAAAGTTGTTGCCAACTGCACTATCTTATATACATGTATATCTTTGAGCTAGGAACATCCCTTGCTACCGTGTGATGTTGCTTTAGACAAGAATATAGACAGCGGCGTGACAAACGTTATATTCAGCAACATTAAGCACTTTAAGACATATGTAATAAGTTAAGTTTGTATTCACTATGGGATAATATTATTGCAACAAGCAAATAAACACCTTTAAAATCTAAGATAAGATACGAATATATTTCCGAACATTTAAGTTAATATTTTCTTGAAAATAACGATCCGTCTTCTACATTTAACACTTCTAGTTATTCTTTTGATGAACTGAATTGGGCAACAAAACTTAATTGTTAATACGTAAGGGGAATAACAAATTCAGTCACGCTTAAATTACAGTCGATTAATGATAAAAATCTATCCATCGCAGTAAAATGATATATGGTGCCCTTTTAAAGAGTAGGCTTTTTTTGATATTATGTATCTTGTTGGAGTGAAGAAATTAATTTTGAATTAGTTTTTACTCGTCGATTATCAAAGATACATTTTCATATCTAAAAAATATATATTTAAGTTACATTATTAGCAATTCTAACACGACCCGCATTTTTCCCTATTGAACATAGAAGAACCGAAAGTGTGTGTTATTATGCAATAGAGTCACTGTTTGACGCTCTATATTTAGACATGTGACGTAATCATTATACATGTGACGTAATCACTATAAAATCCGACGCGCAGACAATAAGTACGAAAACAAATCAGGCGCAATTTTGCTTTATAGCAGGAACGGCAGCATTTTTTTGTTTATGTCGTGTTAGAATCGAAATAATATATCCAAATCGGTGATTTTATCGCTGGATAACATCACTGTTTGTCGTTCGGATGCGCATCATTATATCACCCGGGCTACGCCCTCGTGATATAATTCCTCGCATCTGAACTCCAAACAGTGATGTTATTGAGCGATAAAATCACAGTTTGGGATATATTATTTCTTAAATATACACAAGATTCTGATTCTTTCAAGAGAGAAATTATGCGGTCAAATGAGGTACGTTAAAAGTATCAATATCAAACAACGCGAGTGAAAACAATTCTCTATGTCTATATGTAAACAATATGTGATGATATAATTACATAGATAGCCAACTGCCTTAACATTATGTTTCTTTTGAGAGAGGAGTAACAACTTATTGTCTTGCGACCAAATAATGTCGGATTGTTTTGCATTGGGAGTTACCTAATTGCACTAAACATAATCTGATTTTCAGTATATTACTCAACAAATGTCACAAAATGACAAAGCATCAACAAAATACAAGTTGGTTACTTGAGATATTTAGATTTTTTATGGTAATGAAAAAGCATTTATGTTCATTTACAATACCGTTCTAAGATTTTATCAGTAGAGATCTTTCTCATTCCATGGTTCCGTACATTCTTATGAGTGAAAGTTTATACCATTTAACCAAAGAACTGAATTATTGTTATAGATTATAAATATAAACCTGTGTCGTGTCTTGCATGACTGCCTTTATAAAGGTCTTTCCGTTTCATCAGATAACAATGTAACTACGATAGATTAAAAACAATTGCTCTAAAATATGTTTTTTTTGCATTATATTGCAACATTGGACTTTTCATCATATACAGTTTAGCCGCCAATGTGTCTGTAACAGCTTCAACAATGAGATACACAGTCACTCGCATGTGATAATGTTTGACATCTTATATAAAATTGTCAACACAGCCAACTTAAACGTTATACAAGTTCGTCTGTACATTTTTCGTTTTTCCTTATTCTATTGTTACAATCCAAAATAAGAACTCTGTGTGACCTTTTTTGTATGACTTAGATATATGTACCTATGTTTATGAAATTTTGTACGCTGATGTTTCCATTCCATTGAATAAGTTTGACGACGGGTATCCAAACAAAATTACGGAAAAATTGATATCAACAAAATAAAGACGATTCAATAGGGTTTTTTTAACTTATCGGTATAAATGTTTGATTTTCGATACACTTCTAAGCTCTATCAACGCCAATATAGGCGATGTTTCTGGTCCCTTGCTTATTTTTTAATTTGCGATAAGTAAAAGCTTATCACTTGACGCGCTACACGAATAATTTGTATAAATGAATAATATTGAATATTATTGAATAATGTAAACTTGGGTCTACATGCCTACCGTAACGAAGGTCTTGTCGTTTCATCAAAGAACAATGCTACTATGATACTGGTACACTAAAATACTTGCTTAAGGTCCTAAACAGGTACATTTTGTATTCAGTATGTGTAACTAACATGCATGTACTAAGTATATTAAATTCTACACGCTGGTTTATTCATTTAACTGATATGGTGTTAATAATGGAGATTAAATCTGCATGCCTCCAGATGAGCCGAAGTATTTGAAGAAAATCAAACTTTAGACAAAAGTGCTAAGATTTTAAAAACAGTTAAAAGATTGAAAAAATCAAGTAACAATTTACATGGTATGTGCGATTATTAAAATTACTGATTTTGCAACTTTATTTTTAGATGATACATATATCTATATTCAAGCAATAACAAAGTGTATAATGTAGATATATATCCACTTCTTCTTTTTTTTTTTTTTTTTTGCTTTTTTTTTTGCTTTTGCTATATACGCCACTTACTGTAATGCAGATTTAAAACTACATGTACATTGACTTTTTTAGGATGGATACACGACACATTAAAATGTATAAAAATAGAAAATATGTTGTAAGAAAAAATGTATAGTAATACACAAATGAAACATCAAATTTCATGTTTGCAGGCTTAGATAGGTTTATTTAAAGACTCAAAATACAACATATGAACACCTCTTCGACGATGGGAATAGCTACAACGTGTATTCAACTTTAATTGACATACAACATATGCGTATACTCAACTTTAATTGTCTTGAAACATACACGTGTGTTCAATTTAAATTGATATATTACAACAATCACTTATGTCTGGTGTAAAATGTTACTTTTCTCACAAACAATACACGTTCTTTGTATCAAATCAGTGAGAAGGAAAATAAACTAATTGTAAATCAGTAATTTAATATATCACAAGGTAAATGGTTTGTTACTTTTGATGGTAACATCCGTGATCGCTTCTGAATATCTAATGTTTATATAACCTTAATGTGTAAACATAAAGATGAGGTAGACAAAGTGCAACTGTAAATAATTTTATCCTATTAATGTGAAATGTGTTTATTTTTGGCATATAAGATCTGAAGGTCTGTATGCCTGGCATTTATATTGAGTTATTCATGTAAACAGTATATGTGATTTATAAACTGTGTATGATAATTGTTTACTTAGCTATCTAGTCTGTCTATAGTTGATGTCTGACGGATGCTTGCTCGAAGTTCCTTCATTCCATTATAGTGCATTTAGTTATGTTCGATCTAAGAACGTTTTGGTGGTGTTATGTTGTTATTTTTCGGATTTTGACAATTGTTTGCCTTTACAAATTTTGAATGTCCGCTTTTAAAATTTTTTGAAAGATAACCATATAATTAAGACATAAGAACAAGTTTTTCTGGCAAGGATGAAAAATAATTACTAGTCATTACTATAATTGTTTTCACTTCGATTTTATTTAAATAAAACCATTGCCAATGCTTTATTGTCAAAAAGCCGTTTCAGGTCGATAACATTTGCATTTTGCTAATAGTTCTTAGATTAATACTTACATTATAAATGGGAAAAACCTCTTTCATTATTGACCAATAACGAACGTACAGAACATATGTTTAAGTTAGAACAGATGTTGATGTTATAACGCATATATTAATGTTAAAACAAAACTACTATGACATCAAATTGTGTTGTATTTCTCGTGTCATCTGTTACAAATACATTTACTTATCATGATAAAAAGCAACATAAAAATATACAATTTTCTTCCTCTTCATCGTCGATTGAAAGTATTTATTATTAAAATAAGTACAGATAAAAACACACATAAAATATTATTATCTAAAATAGAGAAAAACGGAATCCCTAAAGAACGCCCAAAACGACAAAATTGAAAACGTTACATGCCCGGTTTCATTGAGCCTGTTATCTAAAACCTAGCCCTATTCAAGTCTAGACAAAATAATGCGGTTATACTCAAGGATGTCATCTACTTACACGAAGTCTACTAATGTACTTTGTTATCATTTTATATAAATTTGCCAACATATATAAAATTATTTAGAAAGAAAACAGAACTGCACTTCAGTACAATGTCAATTTGTACCCGAGAGAGTGGTATAGTTTCGTGGCGCTATGATGTTATCTAAGAAATCAGACAGACGGGGTATAATAGTCAGAACACATGAAGTACAGTCGGTCAAAGATCACGCTGTAATTAATAGACTTTGAATGAGTTTTTCTCATATTTATTTTAATAGTTGTATTGAATATCGGTTTTTGATTTAGTTGCATGTATGTTGTTGGTATTTTAGCTGTACTTCACGCAACACCCAACATATTTAGGTCATAATATCATAGCCTTCTCTTTGTAATTTACTGTTACAATATTTAATATGGAACCAATTGGCCGTATAACTGAACCATCTTTCGTCTATTTTGCTTTTTCAACATTGGTTAAGTTAAGATGATTCATTTGTTGATTTTTCACCCCTAAAACCATACACAGAAATTTTGTATAAATTGCATCAACATCTATACCTAAACCTGCAACAAAATTTAAAATATACCAAACAAGCGAGTCAAACAACTTACACTTGTGAGAAATAGGTAACCCAATATCATTAAATATTTTGAAAGGCATGTAGTGAGCAATTTTCTTTTGACTTCTTAACCAATTTCTGTTTTTAAAAAGGGTTAAACCCAAATGTTTGAACGTTTTAACAACATCAATATTGTCGATAATGTCATTCTCGAAAAGCATGAACAGCAGAGGAACACTGGGGTCTCCCTGTTTCAAGCCCTTTCTCCCTGATACTTCGTCTAATGCCTATCTGTAAAGGACTGTTTAATTGCATGACTGAAAGTAGAATTCTCGGGAAATCCGAATCACAATGAAGGCGGAACAAATACAGTGCCAATTAAATTTACATGCAAGGAATAACTGATTATTATCAATAGATTTGAACTCTAGTCATATTGGTTTAAAGTGTTGAGGCACGTGTGTGTTTGGTTAGTAAGAATTTGTTTACAAAAACAACCTTATTTAAAGTAAGGTTAAATCTTATTTAAAAAAAGAAAACAAACATATCAACAAGTTTACTGTCCTATCTGCTTGGTGTCTATACTGATTTAGAACTCTGCATGGCATTTACCCTTTCCTTTTTACAATGTACATGATTCTGTTGTCATACAGTTTGGGATAAGTAAACGTTAGGTTTGTGTTAGCATGTTTCTTATATATATACTTTTATCAAAATATCACATAAGCGAATAGAAAACAATATGTATTTGGTATAATTATGTAAATTTAAGATAGTGTGACGCGTATTATTCTGTGGCATATTAATTAGAGAGCATAGTTGTTTTCGCATATTTAAAAGTATTTTAAGATTGTAAATGTCGCGCTTAACAACTCACAATGTCAAAGATATAATCTTCAATCATTCTAGTAGCATCCAATGACTGTGAATATAACCTTTAAAAGGCAAATTTTGGCTCTGAAATAATTTAAGTATTCCTTATTTAGAAAGCGTAAATAGTTTTATAGGGTTTAAAATACTGGTTTTAAAAGCTTGATAGATGTTTATCACATGAAGAAAGTAGCACTGAATGTTAAATATTTATTACAAAAGAAGTAAAATGTAAACAAAGTAGTATTTTGACTCCACTCAAAATATTGAAACACTATAACTATACATATTTTTCAAAAGGTATCAGAAACAAAAGATGGATCTGGTTATTGGTCAATGTGTAACTTACTGGAAACAGTTACAAGACACCAAAAAAAGCTTCAGAGAAATAAAAACATTTCTAAGGCATAATGGGCCTTTAAGAAGTAAATGACAATTTAGCAAGATTTAGCAAGTCATATCAAGATTATCATCACCTGTCTCAATTTCCTACATATTGTTTGATTTTTCATAGCATAATGATAATGTGTTAAAATGATTGTTAGAAATAAACATTAAGTTGAATCAGGGATGGGAATCAAAACTGCGTCGTATCCTACAAAATGTAAACAAACGCCGCCATCTTGGAACGAAAAACGTATGTTTTTATAACTCTTTTTGTTGGTAATGACTGAAAACAAGATATATGTATTAACACGCTACACTAATTTCCGCTTCGTTCAGTATATGTTGCTTGCACAACTATTTTGTAAAACAAAAGTTATAGCGAACTTGCAACTCGAAGCGAGGGAGAATTTTTATGAAAATGTGTGGATACGACGCAGTTCATATTTCTTTATATCTATCGTTTTTTCATTCAAATCAATTATATATTTGTTTCAGAGTTCACCATAAACTTCGAAATATAATTTTGCATCATGTACTAAAATGTTATTAAAAAGAGATGTTTATTTTCTAAGAAAATAATGATTTTTACGAAATGATACAACGCAGTTGAAAATAAAATATGATACGACGCAGTTGTATTTTTGGCAGTCTTTTCAACAGGGATAAGTTTGGCAATATATTTCTATTTTATGGAATAATCACTTGCGCTAGATGAAACCCAGATCATTTGCGGTGTAAAGCAATGTTCTGTTGATTATTTAGAATACAATGTGTCATATCCAATAGAACATTTAATTTGAAAGTTACATTGCGGAAGCTACCTTTCAGTTAAACATGAACATGTTACCTTATTTATCATAATATCTGAAATAATTTCTTATATTTTCCTGTATGTTCAATATTATCCCTATTTTTTTCGCAAAAAAATGTATAAATCTATTAACTTAAATTCATTTTGGCTAGCTACGCTCTAAATTAACTGTGGTTCTGCATGTTCTGGGTATTGACTGCTTTTTGTGGTTTCTTTTCAAACTTTCACTCTACACATTAGCTTTACTAGGGGCGAGGACCTCAGGTGCGCCTCTGTGCATTATTTCAGGCAAAAATTTGTACCTGCAGAGAACCGTCGACATTTTGAAACTAGCTTGATAGGTTTTCCACACAAAAGAATAAAAAGTCTCTGGTGGTTTTCGAATTCATAGCAGTTCAGTTCAAGTGATTTGAATTCAGTAAACATAAACAGCTCGGCCTCAGTCGGACACACCTGTCTGATTTGTTTTTTCAACAAAATTTGTTAACGTCAGCAGCTTTTTTATTAACTTCTGACGTGAAGTTTTAAGATTATAAATATTTGAAATAATTATAAAGAGAATAAAATTTAAATTTCTTATTTCGGTATTAATAGCAGAGAAATTTTCAATGTAAACAGGGGGTAATCCTCTGTGAAGTCATTTTCTGAAAACTTTTGGCATTTCATTATCAAATAAAAATCACACTTTAGTATGAAGGTATGTTAAGATGTCATGTCTCTAGTCTGTTGAAAATTCGATACGATAATCTGACATTTTCTGTTCAATATTGTGAAAACTTAATAATTCTTCAATACTGTTGAAAGATCATGTCTGCCTATATCTGTATCAAATTTATCGGTGCATAGCGTAAAATACCTTTGCAAAACGGACACCTTTTTACAAAATAATTTGTAGTTGTATCATATGTAACTCGATTTTGAAAAGTTTTTTGATGGAGAAGAATGATACTCAAGTGCAAGTATAGAAAATACATTCCGTAAACATTTCCTCATCGGCGATAAAGAAACACAGGGGTAAAGTTCCGCGGCGCTGAACATAAAATGACTAAACGGAACGCATAACCTACTTGCAAAAATATATTGTAGCTTAACCATTTATAATATTATTTTAAAAATTTAATGTTCATGCAGTTTCAAATAATAAAGCTCATCTGTCCTCGTCGATTATTAAGAAAATGAATACAATAAAATTGGCACGATGACGTAAAAGACAAAAGTAATAACGGAATTGACGGAAATTATTGCTCATTACAAGAAACAACGGTAGGCATGCAATTTGCGCATTCCCGATAGCGAGAGACCTTTTCAAAATTTGTAATTTTTTCTCTTTTTTTAAGAAAAAAATCATTCCTGATTAATACAGGGTCCAGTGGAGGTTACACTGGAATATTGAATTTTGTATCAAAAATAGTAATCACTCCCATTTCGAACTCACGTGAACAAGTTTATTAGCATGCTAAGGCAACAGTAGAACACGTTGTCATATAGGTGTGCGATCACGTGTTTCAATGTATATTGCATTTGATACAGCTTTTCGGAATTTGTAGATGATTATGATTAGTACTAAAATGCGACCGAAAAATGCAGCCTTAATAGAATTGTATTACATTTCCATTTTTATGCAACCAATGAGTGACCTCTGCTATTGACTTAAGTTTTTAACAAGAAATGTTGTAGGACGTTATTGGCATACCTAGCACATAAATTAAATAGTTTAACCAATATTCAGCCTGCAATGAAAATACAACTGCGTCGTATCATATTTTATTTTCAACTGCGTCGTATCATTTCGTAAAAATCATTATTTTCTTGGAAAATAAACATCCTTTTTAAATGAAAGTTTAGTAAATGATGCAAAATTATGTTTTGACGTTTATGGTGAACTTTAAAAACGAGTATATAATTGATTTGAAGGAAAAACGATAGATAAAGCAATATGAACTGCGTCGTATCCACACATTTTCATAAAAATTCTGCCCCGCTTCGAGTTGCAAGTTCGCTATAACTTTTGTTTTACAAAATAGTTGTGCAAGCAACATATACCGAACGAAACGGAAAATAGTGTAGCGTGTTAATACATATATCTTGTTTTCAGTCATTTCCAACAAAAAGAGTTATAAACAAAAACATACATTTTTCGCTCCAAGATGGCGGCGTTTGTTTACATTTTGTAGGATACGACGTAGTTTTGATTCCCAGCCCTGTGAATGTGACCTCACAAAAACAACTGTGAAAGTGTAAGGAAGCATTTTGACTTTAGAATAAAAATTAAACACAGTATTGTTTTAGTGTTTTTGTAAGCTGTTATCTCTCATCCTCTAGTCACGACCCCCACTGAGTTTATTATGCAATCAATAATAAAACACATTAGTAAATGATATGATTAGTAGCAGTTTAAATAATCCTTTATTCCTATTTCCACTAACATTCATTTTAATATGAAATACGACACGTATTTATTTGATAATAATTCAAACACAGAAGCCAGGTGTGTTAGCTCGTAAGAAATGAAAACAACAATATAAGATGATTTTTGCAGAATCAGTTTGATTGAGTCTGATCACAAGAGATAATGTTAAAGTGCGGCATCTCTCACGCCCTTTGCACCGTGCTGCAATCAATGATCCCGAAGAACCAGAAAAATATCAGAACAGTCACCCAAAAAAGGAAAAACTATAGGACTAACAGGTATGTCCGCTCTATTTTTTACCATTTATAATCCTTCTAAAGTAATTGTTATTATTACTTTTTATTTAAAACAGTATTGTTAAAATACAGCTCAAAGGGTTTGCAAAACTCTTGTCAGACATGTATGTCTCTAATTGGATATTTTTCTAAGGTCCTCAATATGTATTGGCGCTGATATTTCATAAAAGTTTTACTATGACAAACTGCGTTTCAACTCTACCCACAATTTAGGGATACTCAAATACATTTGTCTTAGATATTGCAAAGTGATTGAAATTAAACATCAAGCAAACTTCTCATCTGTAAAGTTAATTAATGAGAAATTAATTGCTCCCTTACATTATCAACACCAACGTCATCTTTAAGACATGCAAAAAATATCATCAGGAGAGCCATTATGATAAAAAGATAACAAAATGTAACATTACGAAATTTGGCAATATTCTGACAAAATTGAAAACGCTTACAGTGAATACAAATCAATATCAGTCAATGGATTCCGCTGGGTTGAATTATTTTATAGTTTTATCTCAATTTACGGGGCTTCAGAATCAAAATAAAAAGAAAAAATGCATCCTCTTTTTATATCCATTGAATATTTCATATCTAGGTTCAAAGTTTTGTAAATATGTGACAGAAATTATTGTGTCATATACACTTCTGATTCAAGTCTTGTGGACATACCTTAATATTTAAATGTGGTAATGTTTGGTTTTTCCCTCTTCTTCTTTTTTACTTACGAAAACAAATAACACTCGTTTTTTCTTTTACTTTTACCAATAAAGAAAATTTTTTCCTTGACAAGGGTACACTTTTTAAGAATGTACAGATTGATGTCTGCCCGAAAAAACATATGAAAAAACTAACCCAAATTAAAAAAATAAATACGTCTTATAAAAACTATTTTTTTTGGCGTCTATTTTCGATCATACAAAACAAAACATTTTCTCTAAAAATTTAGCATTTTATTATTTTAACAGAAATTTTCGTCTAGTGCTTTTTTGTTTTAACAGAAAAGTGACTAAAAATTTTGAAAATAACATTAGTAAACCATTACGAAAATAGTAAAAATAAATGTACTTTATGAGTTGCATTTTCCAAATTTTGTTGAAGATTTAGTAATTTGTTTTTCTTCTTCTTTTCAGACATTCTTAACATAGAATGACTGTTATCGCTAATGAATGCCGGATCTTTTAAAGAAATAAAATCTACTCAAAAAGTAGTCAAATACATATTTTTTAATTGGTAAAAAGGATATAAATAAGAGAATGAATGTGTTTCAGATAAAAAGCATATTCAGTTCAACGAATTCCAATAAATTTTCATTGAGAATATGTACTGTATGTGGCAGAAATACAGTTTTACATCATACATATTTTTCTCAGTCAATTTATCGATGAGTTTATAAATACAAATGACTTGGTCAATCGACAATACATAAATAGAAAATATTTTGCATATGGCCCGATGCAAATTTCATCTTTGACAGTGAAATCGGTTATCTTCTGCTACACTACGGTCTTATGTTTTACAGTATACAAGTATTCCTAAATACTTGTCCCAGATAACATCTTGACATGTTTATTGCACATTCAACATAAAATAGCAATAATGTTGCCATTTACAGTTTCTTATATATAACTTCTTATAATTAAGGTTTTTGAAAATACTATCAGCTAAACATTATTACCAGATTAGAATTTATTTGACACTGACTTGAGAGCTAATTTTGATTAAATCAGTTACAGTTTCATAATCAATAAAAGAAAATGATATGACTGTTCAGAAAATGATAAGTTATTATTTATGTATAATTTACAAAATAAACCATCATGATCACGGTGGCCTGTGGACTGTTTACTCGACTTGTACTGCAACTTTTCATTCAATATCTAGGGCATTCGAATAGATAGAAAAAACTAGTGTTATGATCGGTTATCTTGACCTTGACTCTAGTCACAACAAATAGCAACAATATGACTTTTGGGTTTTGGAAAAAGACATGCTAAAGGTTTCACTGTTACAATATATGAGAAATATAGCTCCTGCCATGACATAAATGAAAATACCAAAACCATTTTAACAAAGCTTAATCTAAATCTTTATACATGAAAAAACTAAATCTGGTATGATGCTTTTCAGACGTTCGTTTGATGGAAGAATTGAGGAGTACACTTATATTAAAGGAGCTTCTTACAAGTCTAAAATTTGAGTCTAATTGTTTGATATAAATCAACTGGGCATTTAAAAAGGTTTAACATGCAAACGATAATAAAGAAATATGCTTAAAATTAAACTGAAAATGTTTTTCTCAGAAATGCCTTAAAGAGAATTTAATTACTTCCAACGTTTACATTGATATCTGAAACAGTTAACAATATTCACATGTTCCAATAAATTCTAATAAATGAAGATTATATCTTAAAACGTTTTTTACAATATGAAAAACAAGATCAACAAGGAAAGGCGGCGTTCAATGAACGCAACCCCCATATGACCCAGCAACAAGAACCAATGGCAAGGAGCCCAGGCGGACCCCAAACATAAAAAGGACAGGGCAACGACACGTGAATCATTAAATGATAAATAATTTGTAACTGATTAGGAATTCAAAGAAAATAATAATAGGCCCACAAAGGGGAAGGGGACAGGAGACCGGGGGAAGGGGGGGGTTAATCAAAGAAATAAAAACTAGAGGCAATGGGGAAGATACTTACCGTAGACGAGAAAACAACAAGGGACACAAGCAAAAGTGTCACCAAAACAGTATGAAACAACATAGACATACATCTGAGGAACACAGTGGGGCGCCGCCTTGGAACGGTCAGCAGCATAATAATGACTGCTGGGGAGTTTAAACCGGTTAATGGTGCACCAAACCTCGCTCTTAGCCCCACCATGTTCCTATAAACGAGACAGTGTAAATAAAATGAATCCCCGCCAAGTGAAATTCTAACAGTTGTCATGGTTACAAAAGGTTAAATAAGTAAAACACTAAAATGATCATGTAGAAACATATAAAAGTAAACCCAATGACCATAACAAAAGTACTCAATGTCCTAAAGGAAGTTTTCTACAAGGACATTGACTTAACAAATACCATAAGTGTATGCTAAAAATATCAGTGTTGTTCCTTCTGGATCATTGATTTTAACACTTTAAATGTTAAAAATTGAGTACCGTTCAAGCCGGTGCTAGGGAGCGTGATGGATGTTGAGCTTTAGCATTATCCCTCATGTACAGACTCAATCAAACCGAGTCTGCAATTTTCATGTAATTGTGTTGTGATTTCTTCGAGGGATTTCTTTTATTTAGATTTTAAGTTCCCTGTATTATCTTCATTTTAGCCTTTGTCAAATAACACTATCGTTAGTAGATTTTTAATATTCAAATGATCAAAATTTATTTATAAATTCATAAAAAATTTACCTTTGATGAAATCTTCCAGACTTACTTTTGTAAATGTTTCGGTGTGTGCTTTTTATATCTATGTCATGTCTCCGTTAAATTAATATAATCTTAATATTAAATGTGCCATACACAATTGTTATATCACTTTTACTTTTTCTGATTTTTTTGTTATTCTATGAAGTTTTCACAGAAATAAATTAAAAAAGACTATATGCATTGTTTCTTTCTTTCTTTTTATGTATAATCTTTATTCCAATTTTTTTTATTTCTAAGATAGTTGTACAGTGTAATGTTTTTTAATTTTACTAAAATGAAAATGTATCTTATATACTATACATGAGCATGATTCAATTTTCATTTTTGTATGTCATTTTGTTTTTACATTAGGTACTCAGATATTAAATATCCAAATTGACATTGACAAATGTAATACAATTATTCGTCAATAAAATAATCACGACAGTGAAAGGGACTTTTTATTTTAAGCTTTCTCTTATGTAAGGTACTGCTATATACGTATATTGCATTTACAATACCAGACATTCAATAATGCATTTGTTGAATAAGATGCTGAAAAATAACGTTTATTTGCGAGGATGTTGCAGACATCTCTACAAATCTTGTATAACAGAGTTATGTTAAACTATTTCCATATAAGTATCTGACATCATAATTGCAAGACTTTTGATCATATCAAGACAATGTATTGCAGACATTATCCAAAAATGCCAGAATCTTCTACTAGATGTCTAGCGATGTAATATGTTATAATTTGATGTGCTTTCAGATATTTTGTTCTCCTTTTGTAGATGAAAGGTTCACATATTTATTTAAAGTCAAAAATGTACATTTTATTAAACCGTTCAAGATACACGAAAATTGCTTAAGACACATTGTACTTTCTAACAATTGTTGTACTTGAAAGCCAAATTGAATAGTGCGCTGTGGTTTTTCGCATTTTATAGTCACAGAAAACAAACAGTTAACGTCATGAAAACTAATGCAACGATTTGTGAATATGTATAATTGAATAAAAGAATAAAATACATCTAAAGTATTTATAGTACAATATTGTTTAAATAGAGATCGAGAAAAAATATATACAATTTAAAAATATGACTATCATAAAGGGTGAGTTTTCTAAAAAGCGTAGCAAATATAAAAAGAATACAAATATGATGTTTTTAACATATAGTCATAGAATAGTATTTTTGAAATACAGCAAATAAAGACACTTAACGATTTTCTAAACTCGTGTTTCAGTAACTAAAGGCAAATTTTCTATACAGTTTTTGATGAATGTGAGCAATATTATATTATGTAAACGCTGGCAAAGTTAAAACGAAAAATGTAATTTTTTGAAAATAATTTTTGCGATATATATGATATATTGACTTTTAGAAATAATTTTTTGTATTTCTGTCCCAGGAAATATTTACATATTATGTTTTATATGAATCAATTATTTAGAAATATAGCTCTCTGGCAGCAATTTGTGTTGTTTTATGCGCGTTGCATAAATAACAATAGTCCACAATACCAGTATATTACTAGAATTAGTTTTTGATTGATAATGTACTTATTCATTTATCAAGTTTTGTCTGCAATAGATGACAAAATGATGACCGAAAACATATAATAAGAAATATGTTAATCCTTTCTAATTTGTTTCTGCATATAGAAAACATAAAATTATTACACCATTTCCGCAATAATACTATAATACATTAATAACCTATACTCAAGTGACAGACAAATATTAGACATGAAATGATGTTACCGCCTTATATAGATGAAATAGAAAGAAAAATTGAACGTCCAAAATGTCTTAATAGAAAATTGTGCAGACTCAGTTTAATCGAGCCTGTTTATGGACAGTGCTATAAGATGGGCATTACATTGTAACCTGTAATGGTTTTGCTAATCTTTTTTTAACAAATCACATTGGCAAATGAAACTTTATTGACTTTTATTGAACGATTCAAGCTTTAGAATTTCTTAGGCAAAATACATTCTATGAGTTCGTTTGTTGTGATTTCAACACTTAATTTTTAAAGCATAGACATTTAGCTAACAAATTCAATACTAATATTGAAATAAAGATTGAAATTCTCCCTTAAAAGTAACAAAAGATATCGTTTGTCATAAAGAAAGCGTTCTTTATTTCAAGAAAGAAAATAAAGTAAATATATCGATAATAAAGACAAACGAGTATTTCATGCAAATATATTGTTTGCGTATTTTAGGAGTCAGTGCTTGAATCAACGACATTTAAATATCTCATATATTCTTGTTTCGTTTAAATATACATATATTTGTTCCCGAATTCCGAATATATACATAAAAACATATACAATATCATAATACAAAACAAATAAGCAAAATTATGAAAAATGATTTGATTTCTATGAAGATGATTCTGTGATAAATAAAATGTAAATGTTATATACCACCATTTTAGTTTCTCTTTTCTGGACATTGCTTAAAGTAGCATGCATCCAGAGTCATGCTAATTTTCATTAAAATTTTGAAAATGTATTTAAAAGTAAAATATTGTGTAGTGAACAAAGGAAGTAACTCACACATGGCAAACAGCACTTACAATTCACGTAAATTGCCAAAAAGAGGTCAAAATATACATAAATAGACTACCTCTTACTGCGTTAGTAACTCAGTAGAATTATAGTGATTGATAATGCAAATTCAGTCATAAATCGCACATAACATGTATATAATTAATTAAATATTGAATATTTTTACTTTTCTTAAGATCTTAATACATTTTTCTAAAGATTGAATTTCTTGAAATATTTTGGCTCGTCTGGAGGTGTGCAGCTTTATAACAATGCAATCTTTTTCTAATAATAACTTCTACGATAAAAAATGTTTTCCGAAGTCGTTTTAGAATATAGATAGCTATTTTGGAAGTTATTTAATCATTTAATGCAAGGCAATCCGCAATTCAAATACTTCATAATATTTATATTGCTTTTATCCGGTAATCAAAATTAATATTGATCTATTTGTCTTTTATTTGACCATCTTTTCTCTGCAACAACTGCAAAACCATCAATGTCGAAACATAAATTAGACTAATGGAGAAAGATTATAATTTGTTTTGGACAAATTACTGTGCACACGCAGAAAATTGCTGCACCAATTCCGATAAAAAAATGACGAAATACATAAATAACTCAAACTCAATTTGCAAATAAATATATAACCTATGTCAAGAAATTCCCAGTCAATGCAACTTCATTATTTTCATGTTTGAATGTTGAATTCCTCTTGAGCCGGTGCTAGGGGCGTGGACGGTAACTTGCAATTTCCAGGCCCGTCCCTGAACAGGCTCAATCAAACCGAGCCTGCAATATTTTAAATTTTGTCGCATTTTGGGCGTTCTTTAAGAATTTTGATTTTTTCTATTTTGTTTCATAAGCGTCAAGAATTATATGTGTAAGTAGTTCTTATCAAATATATAATTCTTCATCTTTAAACTTATCTTCATATCCACCTTCATCACGAAAGGGTGAAGGGGACTGACTTTCAATTCACTAATTATCAACGTTGTTTAGAATTTGATTTTCTTGTGACAATCCCTCGTTTAACCATTCTCTGTTCATTATATTTTTCAAGCAGATACATTAATGGCAGGTATTTTTTGGTCTCGTGTTACAGTTTCCAAAACATCACTCATTTGCTATGAAGATGAACTAGCATTTGCTTCTGTTGCTGTAATAGCAATTGGTATAATTATAGTGAAATAGTATTTTGTATGGAAATCAAAATACTACCTTTATGACACATTACCGCACGTTCGGTGTTACTTTCTTCTATTGTTAAAATTGTAAAAAAAAACATTGAAATATACAACATTCCTTACACTACAGTTGCAATTTGCCTAACGAAATTTATAGGATAAAACATACAGTTTTATTAAGACATTTTCAACATTCTGTTTCGATATGTTTCTGATATTCACTGAAAATCTAAATCTCTATATGGCAAGTTACTTTGCATTTTTTTAATCATTGTATAGAAATTCTCTAAAACTTGACAGAAAGTTATTTCCAAAATATAATTTTCTTCACACGATATTTTCTGCTTCAGTTTAATTTGTTATGGACTTTCATATATAGTTACGAAAGCAATTGTTTCTAATTTAACGTGGAAACATGTGGTGAACGCCGTTGTACGTAATATAAATAAAGCTAAAAAACTATTTAAGAGATGTTTCGTGAAATTAGAAATACATAATTGATTAATTGCTCGTTGAAAAGAACTAAAGACTTTGACTAATACGTTTTATACAGGGAAGGGCTTAAGTGAAAATGACTAAAAGTAATGATGTAAAATTGTATTGGATTGCCTTACACTAATGAGAGTATATATGTAGCCAACTTGGTAGTTTTCTGTATAACAAATTGCTTTCTATCTCTCCTTGATGAATATTAGTGCTGTAAACACATAATGGCTTTGTAAAAGTTAGGGTTATTTGAAAGATTATTATGTGGCATACATGAGGTACTCGGTTTTCTAGAGGTGTGATAAAAACTAAAAGTTTAATTAGAATTACCAAAATAGTTCCTTATTCAGTGTGCGA
>NW_026864099.1:0-63514 GCF_026571515.1 Ruditapes philippinarum
CAAAAATCTTAAAAAATAAAAACCAATCGTTTGTAAAATCAGAACTGAAGTAAGCAACAAATAAATTAGATCCGTTCCCTTTAATCAAGTCCAATTAAACATGATGACTTATTGAATATGCGTATAAATAGTTTTTAGTATTTTCATTATTTTCAAGAAGGACGTATATTTCATACACTTTTAAGAAATGTTCTAAGTACTCCGATTTGTAATGGGTGTATCTCCTGAACTGAAAACTTAGTTTGCAGGTTACCTTCATTGAACGCCGCCTTTCCTTGTTGATCTTGTTTATTTTATTTGAAATTGCAACGTATTTGGGACAAAGTCAAATAACCATTGTTTCTTATTGTGTCGGTGTTTTTGGTGTTTAGATAATTAAAACTTTGCCGATCAGGCTGCACAGGCAGGTGTCTTGGATGCTGGTTGCAACAACATGTTTATTCAACTTTCTAGAACTTTCAGGGGATGGCCCCCGATAATGTTGTTATAACTTTTGGCTCAACCCTTTTGTATTAATATGTTTATGTATAATTGTGAAAATTTATGTATGTATATATATACAATAAAATATGTTTAAACTATACTGGAACTTTATAAAAAGGCGCAACCCCCAGAAAGAAGGTAGCCAAATAGAATATAATTTTTTACTGTTATGTTACAGAATTGTTCTAGAATGAAAAGATTGTCACAGGTTTTGTTAGATAAAACATTATTTAATCCAAGCAGCAATAAGATATCGGGCTGTGAGTTGTGCATACACGTTAAACGCTAAATCTCGAAGAAGATTTTTTGCCAATTTTAATTGTCTTACATTTTTCTGAATCTGTCATCATTTCCCTTGAGTAAAGTGCATATTGCCTTGTAGATATGAATCAAACAGACTGTGATGAACCTTATCAATACTTTTTTAGACAAATTATTATACATTTTCGGAGTATTTAGCACTTAAGTTTAGTGTAAAACAATAAACAAGTATAGTAAGTTAGACTAATGACTACATAAATTACTTGTTATTACTTCTAAAATAAGAAGGCAAAACAGATTTGAAATTTGATTTTAAAAAGTATTGTGTAAGGGGACGTAAGGGAGGTTGCACCTTTCTATAACCGTCCACGAAGAACTCAATCAAGACGGGTCTGCAATTTTTCATGAATTTGTTGCTCATTGCTTCCGAGGACTCTCCCATTTTCAAGGTATTTATACTTTACCAACCAACAGATATCAAGGGTCACAAGGCAGTTGTTAAAATTATTCACTTCCCTTAAGTCGGTGCTAGGGTGTTGCATCTTGCCATTTAGTTTGCAATTTTCATGTGATCTGGTTGTTTGTATCGATTCCAAGCATCTACAATTTCCAGTTTAACTTTTTTTTCATACTTTCCTCGATGCATCTCTGGATGTACTTATACACTGTAAAAATGTTAAGGAATTGGGTGTGGGGGAGGGATTTGTGTCTAATTTTGCAAAAATCTACTCGTATACTAGATTTGACTACGTGAGGTATGACACATTTTTTTATTGAAATTTTAATTTTAAAGATTTTTTATATACTACTTTAAGTCGATATGACCACTTTAAATCGATTAGTCACTAAATGTTTCTAGATGGAAGATGTCACGAATTTACACTTGATATTTTCATTTTAGAAAATGAACTACTTGATGAAATATAACATTAGGTCATTCCAATTGTTTTGCAAGTATCTACTCGAAATATTTTTAGCCTTTGCTTGACACATCACTTTACTCGTCAGTGATTGACTTCCGTATGCAGTCACATCCCGCAAAATATAGCTAGATAAATAATTTTAAATGACTTTTGAAAGAATATAGCTTTTGTCATTTTGATTTCTAATGTAACATTGTATAATTCTAAGACATTCTATATACTGTTTCTTAGGAAGAAATTAAATACACGTAAATAAAAATCTTCTTTAAGACTCACTTGAGGTCAGTTATATATATATATATATATGGTCATATTGCACGGTATCACTTATATTGAAAAAATATACTTATCATTAACAATGTTTTTTCTTTTTAATTATATATTATTGCATATTTCTAATATATGTAAAATAGTACCATTTTGACTGATCTTCATTGGATGTGTGAAAAGCATATTCCGTTCAATCGCTGATAGGGTTAATCGTAAGCTCAGTAACAATCGCTGTACCTTACGTGCAGTTTTTTTTATTGAGTGTCTGATTGATTTGCGGATTGATTGATTGGTTTATTAATTAATTGATTGATTGAATGAGTGATGTATTGATTGATTGATTGATAAAGTGATTGATTTGTTGACTGATTGTCTGACAGACTGACTGATCGATCGATCGAGTGATTGATTGTAATGAACGAGATCTGTGTTGTTATATTAAGACTAATATGTTACAAATGGCATCGATAGAGTGCATGATTAATCTTTATATCATTAAATATTGAGTCATGGAGCTCATTTTTCAAATTTTTTCCTTAATAATTTCTAAATGTTCAATTGAAATTGTTAATAATTGTATCTCCTTGATTTAAGGATGTTAATATATGTATAGAGAAAAACAATTTAAAAAACTTCCGCCACTTTATTGTTATATTTGGTATGAGATGAACTTCTGTATAAGTATTTTTTTAAAATAAAGATATAATTATGCGAATGAGGAAATAAAAAATAGATTTTTTTTTAAAACTTAAGCAGGTACTATGAATCATTTTAAAGCAAACGAGAGGTCAAGTGTCCGTCCTAGTTCCCGTTTGTGCCTAAAATAACAAAAGAAATCACGTAAAATGTTGATTTTTAGACAAGAAATATATTTCAAATTAAAATGGTAAAAATAGTTTTTGTTTTCATGATGATTAAATATTGTTGTTGATATATACTTATAGATCTTCATTGCACGCGTCTTTGAATCATGTGCTTATATCTACACATATGAGATAATAACTCACCTTCAATTGATTAAATTAATTAATCTTATTTTGAAATGCCTGCAATCTTCACGGTAATAATTCATAAATGGAGATTTTAAAAGCAGGCAATTGGAAAATACATATTAATACGTACTAATCAAAGCGCTCAAAGCACCGGTGAAGTATTTACTGCTCCGCAATGCACTTAGAAACTGACATTTTCAACGATAATTATCAGATAATAATGAATTTACATAGAAGCTTTAAGCAACTTCTTTTAAAATTGTAATTATTTATTGCTATGGCATTTTAATACGCATCAATCCATACCAATCCATTTTTTATTTCATACATAAATGTTTGTTTTGTTTATCTATGTATAAAAATAGCATCGTCGTTTTTCTTTTGTTCCGAAATGAATTATTACTAAACATTACTGATTGCTAAATTTCCCCTTTTGTTTTTCAATGAAAAGTTGACTTATGATAAATTTAGATATTTAAGTGACATAATGCTTATAAAATATAAAGATACCCATATTAACCATTACATATTCCGATTGATATTTACAATAAATTTTGAACTGTTCGCATTGGCATAATGTTACTAAAATAAAATGATGAAAGTAGAATAATATTTGTTTTTGATAGAAAAACAGGTATCGATATTTTCACAAAATTATTCACGTCATAACAAAGTTGATGTTTTTTATTCATGCACGATGCTTTCAGGAAACATTTTTCTTTGGTTAAACAAAAATAAATAAATGATTATCTCATAAGAGTTAGAGACTTTCAATTCAAGAACGGGAAAGATAGCAATTCAAACATAGGATTAAGGCATTCACATTGTTTTAATATTGTTCGGAAAAAGAAAATGTCCTACCATTAATGTAGAAAATTTAACGAAGTTTGTAATCAGAAAGTGGATGAGCGACAGACCTGAAGTCAATCGATTCCTACTGTATGCGACCACATGTTAATGCTGTATACCGACTATTAAGAGGCTGTAATACCGGTAAGTAGTCGCTTAGAAAACTGTTGCGAAAATGTGCTACCATTTACAATTAATGTCGAAAATTTAACTAAGTAAGTAAACAGAAAGAGGATGAGATACAGACTTGAAATCTAGTCCTTCCTTATGGGACTACATGTTTATGCTGTATACTAAACATCAAGAGGCTGTGATAAGCAGTTGATGTGAAAACTGTTACGAAAATTTACCGTTGGCCAGTAATGTCGAAAACTTAGTTGCTGGGAAAACATATTATTTTTCCTCGCCCGCCCGCACAACGCCCGCCCGCCTGCCGCCCGTATTCACCATACCATAACCTGGGTTTGCACCTGTGCAACCCTGCCAAAAATCGAACAAACTATTAACAGCTCATTGTCACTTGAGCTGTAGCCATAGAACACGAAAAATATTAGTACATTGTACTTAAAATCTAAGCTAGAAAGTTCACTCGTAGACTCAAATGATTATCAGTGAGCACAAAATGTGTAATCGAAAAACTGTAACTCTTCAACATTAAAAAGTATATTTTCCCCTTAAGAACACTGAAATGAAATAACCACCGACAATTGTTTTGAATATAGCCCTCTTATAAACATACTTAAGATATCTCAAGAAGTTACTTGCAAATACGATTGAAGTCTAATTTTTATTAAGTAGACATCGAGAGTGAATTAAACAAACCTTTTGAAAGAAGAAAATATTGGTGGTGGAAATAAAAGGTTTCTTCTTCTTTTTAATAATATGTTCTTAATTTCAAGGAAATAAATACAAAAGACGTTTGATTAAGAAACGATTTTGCTTCGCAATCTAAATAATAATGTGTCATATATTAAAGATGGTAATATTTTCAATGGATAAAATTAATGTTAAAACGAACCACTACTCGATGGTTAGTACCCCCGAGAAAACCCATTTTTATTTTTGTCCGTTTCGGTAGCTTTACCATTTCACATTCACTATTTTCATATGATTTAAACAAATTCGTCGCAGTCATTTTGTAATGACCTATGGTTATTGTAAGAGAGTACGGATGATTGCTTGTTGGCAATATTTAAGATTCTAATGATGATACTGATTCTATCGAAACTTTTTTGTCCCTTTCCGTCAGTCTTCGAAAAGGGCTTCAATCACATTAGTAAAAATACACAAAACGGATACGGTTTTTTGGTCTAACAAACTAAACATGTAAATAAATATACATGAATTGATTTTATGCTTGGAGTTGTTGACTATGTTTATTCCAATATATCTAGTTACAATCCAACAAAATTAAGAAAATTTATAGATATAAAGTAAACAGCACATAGCGGTTGTAAAAACTGAATACACATATGTCTACCGTTTGCCATAGATTCGTATAAGCTCATAGTTCTACAAAAATGGGCATTTTTGAATTAGTTATGATTGGCAGGCACATTTTCAATCATAATTTAACCGAAATAGAGTTTACTTTTCTATGTATGTCAAATACATACATTCATTATATGTTATCAAAAATTACACGATCGGTTCTGTTTACGTCTAAAACCAGGTTGTAGAACTACTTTTAATCCGTATTAAGTCCGGTGTTATTATGAATAATAGCCGATGATGTTCCAATGCGATACTTATTTTCTGTCAGACATATTTTCCGATCATAATATAATTAAAATGCGCTTTTTTATACTATACAGATGACCAATAATGCATTCGTGTTTTCTATCAGAATCATGATAGAAATATGTTGATGTAATAGTAATGACAGTCGAATTGTACATAAAACATACAAAACAATACATGGATGGTGAATAAGTATGCATTTAAAATATAGAGAATACCCGAGAATATCCGAAGAATGCCGGAAAACCGACAAATTAACAATGTTGCCGACTCGGTTGGGTTAAAAAACTTTTCAGATTTATCCTATTTCGGTTGCACAGTAGCCGTATCTGATATGATTTTAAATGAGCCGCTTTATTTACTGCGGAATAACATAATTCATTTTGCGAGTCGTTAATAAAAACACAAGGACATAAAAACATCCATATACACCAGCTTTACACTTCATGACCAATTTTGAATTTCTTGTTTTGTTAAAAAAAATATTACATTGTCTTCAAATAGAAAGACATCAATACTTTAAAAGATAAATTTCTTCACAACGAACTTGTTTCCTAGTTTTTAAAAGTAAACAAATGAATATTTATAAAAATTCAGATGCTTTATGACAGTGCTTTGCAACAGCTCTAAATTTTTGTGAAAATGAGAAACAGTTACCCTTTTGGTGGAGACAACGTGTTTACGCATTATTTAATTTTAGCCAAGTTCCACAATATGAAATCTCGGTAAGCTACAGACAGTTTCACAGCTTTTTATTTGTATACGGAGATAAGAAAACATTGTCTTTCCTATAGAGAAAATGTAAATCAAAACTGTTTTGCGACAAAGCAAGAAATTTTATATTGGTCCTAAAGTGTACAGTTGATGTATGTGAATGCTTTTATGTACTTTTATTTTTATTTACGACTCGCAAAGTAATCGTGTCATTACACAGTCATTTAAAAAAAAAAATCGAATCAACCTTAACAATACAAAACTGATCAGTCCACTGCAGCCATTTTACGCGTGCGTAAAACCTCCCTTGTGTTTCAATTTATAAGAATAATTAAAATGTGAACATTTTAAGTCAAATTTAATTTTTGCTTTATCTTCCGTATTTGAAGAGGCATTATCTCTAAGTAGTATTTGTGTATTTTTTTATTTCTCACTTAACTTGTGTCCATTGTTTATATATATAGTTCCTCCTTTCCGATTAGAAAAACCCTTAAGGTATTTTGTCGTATAATTATGCTGTCATTTCTTCATTTATGACGCGATGTTTTGTTATTGGAACTGATTAGAAAAAATGGATTATATTTGTTTGTTGCTAGGTTTCCTTCTTATTCCACAAACAATCGGTAACTATTATTTGTTATTTTCTTTTTATGTAGAATTTAAAGTCCTTTTGTGTTCTTTAGAGTTTGAAATACTGGAAAGTCGCCAGATAACTCTTTTTTAAATCCAACAAAACGGACTATTTCAACTCTTCATTGTTTTTGTCTTCATAATAACATCAAATATAGTACCTTAGTGTGGCTTACGGCTGATGTAATACTTGTATCATGATGATATGTAAGTTACCATAGAACATAAATTAACCTAAATCAAACGAGCTTTAACAGTTGGTTTTGATCAAGTTCCTTCTAACAAATAACAGATATATCAAATCATAATATTGTGAACCGATATGAAAAAAAATTGTTATGGAACTATTATTAAGAGAAAATAAAGAAAAGGTAGAGCAAAATATCGTCGATTGGGATTATCCTGGTACAACACTTGCGTGACGATATGATGTACAGCATCATTTTCTATGACTTATTGTTTTTCTTTTTAAAAAAGCAATGTATAACAATCAACCTGAAAAGAAAGATACAATTGATTTATAAGCCCATTTTGTTAAAGGGTATAAAGGTATATCTTATAAAAAAGTCTTATCAACAGTAAAATTATATTGGTTTTGTTATTTTATGGTTGATTCCCGAAATAGTTGTAACATAATATGTCTCTGTAATTTAACACAAACATGATCAATGTACATTAACAGAATAAAACGTTGCGGAACAAAATAATACTTTGCTATTTTAAGAAGGGTTTTATCCGTTTAGCAATGATTTTGTGCATGCGCTAATCACTTTAAGGCAATTAATTACCATATTTATTCCATATACGCATTTTGTAAGTATTCTTTTTGTTAATCCAAACAAAAGATTTATGAATCATATATATCTTTATACACTTAAGGAAAATATTTATCAACTTTCTTGGTTGAGAAATAGTCTATTTAATCAGCAGATTCAATGTGCAGTGTTAGGAAAAGCGTTCACATGTTTGCTGATAATTGTAATTTATTTGTCATTGCAAGAAAAATGAAAAGTGTGACGGAGTTTGTAGTGAATAATCATGTTGGTGTATGTAACAGCTTTCTAATGGATATGTTTACCAACACTGATAATTTCATAAAGATTATATTATGTTCTGTTCTGATGCAATTTTTACAAGATTTTGCACCAATTTCTGAAAGAATAGTCTAGAAATATTTTTTTCGGATGGTGTAACAGTCATGTTTGAACATAATAACGTTTTGTGTTTTTTTTTATTTCAAGGACATGCACCGTATTCTTTCGCTTCAACATTTCTGTTGTAATATTCTTAGGTAATGTGAGTTTATTAATTCTATGAAGAAATTTCTTATTCTACCTATGAATGTGTAAACTGTAAGGAACGTCTTCCTTGTAGTTATTATGACTATAAAACAGTTTTATTCTTTTGTTTTGATGTTGTTTTACTTTTTGTTATCTATATCTAAATTTAATAGTGTGCTAGAATGATGCCAAAAGTTCGGTTTTTATGTATTTCTAAATATAATTATATGTAATTCAATTTAAAACGCTACAACATTCTTTTTCATACTATTTTTGTACTGTTTGTTTTATCATTGAATACAATATATTTAATGGCAAGATGTATCACAACTCAATGATCACTTAAAGTTAGAAAATATTACTTCGATACCTTTGTTCTTGTTGCTGTTGTCTTTATGTTGTTTTCGGTATGCTTTTTACATTAGTATTAACACTGGATGAAAAGGAAGAATACAAATAAACCACATGTCAACACCGGATAAATGTGTACAAAATCTTGATATAGATCAACCGGTTTCAAACGTATCTGGTTCTTCATCAGGATAAAATTACAAGACATAAATATATCTAAAGTATAAAAACTTTGTAAGATGGTAATTCAAGTGAATTATTAAAATAGTAACTAAATTAATAAACTTTTTTAAAAATAGATACAGTTTTGGAATGTTGTCAGGAAAGTTATGAAGATGTGCCAAGTGTATTAGTCTTTGTTAAATTGTTGTTTAGAAGTTGCCATATATAGTGTAAACGTTAATGATTAGTTATTCATCCTCGCAGATCGATCATGATGATGAGCTATTACTTCATGGTTTGATGCTGTCTGTTTTTGACATTCTCCTGTTTGTTGTGTTGGGCTTAATGGTAATACTGGTCTGGAAATGTTAAAGTTTAAGTCTCCTATCTTTGGTTGCTTGTGTGTTTTCCTCATTTTTAAGTCTAATAGTCCGGTCTTGCCTTGAACGATTCTAATAGTTGGCTTCTTGAGGACAGTCATCTTTTTGGGACGGTTTTTTGGTGGAGTTGTGGAATTTAAAACTCTTACCTATGAAATGTTCCCTCACGTAGAAAATGAATATTTCTCAATGGCGATTCAATTAGTCTCTCCTTGCTAAAGGTTTCTGAGACCAGTTACATTTAAATTTGTATGTTGTGTGTTCATGTTTTTTCGTTTCTCTTCTTAGGTTTTTTTCTGAATTTACTACTAGTTTGCACGTATTACATATATGGATGTCGTCTATAAAATTCAGCTGTTTTAATTCTTTTCTGTGTGACTTCTTATTTCTTTGTGTATAATGTACTTTTTAAATCAAATTTAATCCGTCTTGTGTTTTTGTGTTGAGCTTCTTTATCCATAGTTTTTCTGTTCGTAAACTTTTGTTGAGATAGCGCTCCGTGTTTTGTATAATCGTAATCGTGATATTCGTGACTTCATGTTCTGTGCCGAAATGGCGCGCAATGGGCTTAAATTTGTTTTTCGCGCGATTATCCGCCATATGACCATAGAGCCTTTCTTTGATAGTGTTGCCGTCTGACCAACGTACTGAATGTTACATTTTGTGCAAGTTATAAAGTATACAATGCTCGGAGTTTAACATGTACAATGACCTTGAATATTAGATATCTCGGATGTTGTTGTGCTTTTAATTTCTACTGAGTTTTTCATAAATTTACAATCAATTCTATTTGCATGCGTAGCTTCCCTGTGTTAGTTTCTTGCAGTTTAAATCTGACTTGATTAATAGATCTCTCATGTTTTCCGTTCGACGATGAACTGCTAGAATTTTGGCACTTTTAATGAATTTGTGGATCTGTTCTCTTGTAGAATTTAAAGGAAGGTATTGAAAATCTTTTGCGCTGGCGGAACGAAAAGGTTGTAAGTGCTGATGAATGGAATGATTTGTTTATCTTGATTCCGTGCTTCTTTGTGCCTAAATAAATTATTTCGATTCATTTACCTAGCTTTGCTAATTGCGTGTTTTATTAGTTTTAGTTTAATCATTTATCAAAACTTTCGTCAGAACTGCAGATACGACGTAACCGCACTGCCTGACTATACTGGATGCTTTTTTCTGGTGTATAGGGTGGTATGATGTATAATGCAAATACATGTGTTTGTCAGTTAGTTTGTGTATAAAGATGTTTGAATTACACCGTTTTCATCTTTAAATACTGTTACATCTAAAACGTGCGATTCCTTATTACTAATTTCATACGTAAATTTGATAGATGGGTGGAAATCGTTGAGATCGGTCAGAAAGTAATACAATTCCTCTAGGCAGTGTGACCAAACAATAAATATATCGTCGATATATTGCCACCATACGAGCGGTTTGATATTATTTTTTTGCTTGCCTAATATTTTTCTTTTAAAAATCCGCCATGATAATCAGTGTCCTGCAATGCCTGTGATACATATATTGTACAGAATTCGGCAAGAGTAAATTGTGTTTTTTAAGGTAGTTTAAAAATGACGCTATCTCTTGTGTGATTTTTGTGGTCATATCCTTGCATATTTTTTGATGAAACAAACTTTGTTTTGGAGTTGGCTTATATCTTCCTGTATTTATGCGGTTTTGTCTAAGATGACCACGGCTCCTCCTTTGTCTGCAGGTTTATGATGATGTCATTGTTATTCTTTAAGGATATGATGGCTTCTCTTTCTTCCATAGTTATATTGGAAACCGTGTTATTTTTCTTGTTGGATTCTAAGAGTTTTAAGTTAGTGCTTGCGATAAATGTATCTAATTCTAAAGATTTGCCCGGTTTAGGGGTCCACCCCGAGCTTTGTTTGAATGGTTTTATTGTGTTTGCTGTATCATTGTTGTCTTGAAAGAAATGAGCTAACCTGAGTCATCAATTAAACAGGAGTATATCGCGTTCATATCCAATTTTCTTTATTTTTAGTGGAATTGGACAGAATTAGAGGCCTTTACATAATATTAAGGTTTCGGGAATCGAGAGCTGATATTTGGAAATGTGTACTCATTTATCTTTTATTGTGTAATAATGTGTTTTTATCAAAAGAAACTTGAGGTCTGAATCTTCGTTTTGTCATAATGTAAAATTATAATTTAGGAGTATTCTTATTGTCTGTAGACAGTGATTAGTTTTTGTTGCATTATTCTTTTGAAACACTTTCGTTAATTTCGGAGATAACATCCTGTATCAATTGGGATACCGCAAAACAGACGCCAGTTCAAACAAAATATCAGTTTCTGAAAATGTGCAGCTATAATCTAGGGTTAACTATAAATGACGACGAAATAGACATAGCCCACAGAATCGGTCCATACAAGGAAAACAATGATAGGCCTATTATTTTCAAATTTGTCCAAAGACAAACAAAAATAGAAATTATTAAATACGCAAAATCATTAAAAAGCACGTGGATGTACATGAACGATAATCTAACCCGCATTAATTAACAAACACTTGTCTCTTCGATTAAAGGACACGCAAAGAATTGATAAAGCATGGACATTTGAAGGAAAGTTATATGCAACATTTAGATCAACAAATCCACTGAAACCATATAATTCAACATCACGCCAAATTCATTTCCATGAGTATGATAGGTGGCTATTTCTCCCATGGCCAGACAGATCTCACAATAATACATCATCAAACTCGTAAATTCAGATCAAATGGAAAAGAAACATATAAACGTTTAAACAAATATAACAATGACTATGATTTTGTTAATTTCCTTCCTAATGTCGTGTCTTTCTCGAGCTTTCTGCTCCATTTCAGTTGAAGGAAAGTTTAACATATCTTTTTTGAATTTATAGTAATGAAATGTGCCTCTATATTTCTTCCTCTTCAATAAATTATCGCTTACATATCTAAAAGAGGAAGTATTTAATGTAAACACATTGTATATGAGTATTCATATATTAAAAATTAAATGTATTAGTAGTTTGTGAATGTGTTTGAGGTGCGTTACTAACGTTTTTCTATCATGCAGCGTTTTATATGTTCATCAAAATGTAAAAGTATCAACAATATTTTGTGATGTTGAAGTCTATTATTTTTTAACTTTAAAGTGATTACTAAGTACTATGTTTCTGTTGTTAAATAACTTTGTAGCTACATATAGAATTTTATTATTTAAAATTGATTATGTCCACGTACACGTGAATAAATTTATATGTTTTCATTATCAATTGGGATTAGATATGCTATTGATACAAACGTTATGTAAAATTTCTATTCGAATTCAGTAAATTTCTCACAAGTGTCAAATATTTTCAGCTTAAATACTGTATTCCTAGAAAAGATTTCGCGCGTTTTAAGTTAGCGCTTTCCGCGGTAGGCATGATTCCGCGAATCTTTATAGCCGCGAATATGTCACTTATAACAAATCCGCGAACATTTCTAGCTTCAACCAAATATAACATAAACGTGCAGAATATTTATTATAATCTACTTACACAAAAAACATATAAACACAGGTGCTATAGAAATGTGTAAAGAATTATTTATGTATATTTTTGACACTAGTTTGCACGCTAAAAAAGAAAATATCAATTATTAGTAATTATCATGCTTATTGACGTTATTCGCTAGTCACGGTGTTGAAAAACGCATTTACAGTTTGCGTACATTGAATGACTTGGATTGTATTTGCTTGGAGTAGGTATAATCCTTTGTAAAAAGTACACTAGTGCTACTTTTGATAACAGCTGTTATGTTGTTATAATGAATGATGTTATAATATGATGTACAGTCCGATACTGTGTAAAAATACGTATCGACATTTTGAAGATAAAGTCAGTTATGATTCGAATGAGAATAAAAGCTAACTGGTCTGATTAAATCTTACTTAATCACATAGTGAAAAAGGTAAGGAAATATGAAAGTGTTCACGGAACAACCGTTCGTGTTCGACTAGTCAATAGATGAAAAGATATCGAGTAACGTTGCGCTTGAGGAGCGACTTGTCAAAAAAAAAAGTACCCAACTGGCAAGGTCATGCATCCAAAAGGCAGCCTTCAAAAACTGTAATTTAGGTCGTACCAAAAACTGTAATTTAGGTCGTAGCGACTTAATGTTCGCGGAATTCGCGGTTACTACAAATCCGCAAAAGTTTGTCTCCGCTAAAATGCCGACGTTGTGAAAAAACGCGAAATATTGTATCCGCGAACATTTATAGGAATACAGTGTCTTAAAGAGGAAATAATGACGGAGGTGCGTTACGAACTTTTGTTTTTATCGTGCAGCATTTTTATGTATATAATTATATATTCATCACGTGTCTGAGTATTAACACTATTATGTGAAGCAGACGCCAATTTTTTTTTAAAAGCTTTTAAATGATTATTAAGCACCATCTTTTTCTGTTCAATATGCTTTGTAGCTACATGTAAAATTTTATTTTTACATAGACCGAGGTGCGTTACGAACGTCTTTTTTCTATCATGCAGCGTTTTCTTTTTATATACGAGGGATGATCAAAAATAAACCGGACTGTGACTGTCAATTGAAGAATTTTCAACACATCACTTATTGTTATATATCACACTTAACCGGAAAACAATACCTGTTAACTGATGCTTTATCTAATCTGATAACGCAAAAAACTTGTCCGTAACAGCAAATTCAAAAACCATGGTAACGCATACCCGGCGCAGTGCGTAAATTCGCCTTGACACCAGGCGCTTTAAGCTGCGTATATTTTACAATATGGCACATTTAGATTTCAAAATACGCAAAAACGTCATGAACCATATCTTTGACGTTGTCAGTAAAAATGACTTCATTTAAATCATATTTATATTTGCAATCACGATTCAAACGTCACATGTTAATGAAATACTCCCGTTACAATTAGTCGTCTGAATGTCTCGAAAATCGATCAATAAGAAAAAATTATCAAAAGTAAGACGAGAAACTGTTTAAAACGAAGAAAAAGATTATGGCTATCAAGGGAAAAGTTCCAGAAAGCCACAGCACATTTTTTCATTAGCTTAAAGAATTAAAAACGGGTAATAGAGAAATAGAACACAAGTAAGGGAGAGACGAAAAAAGAAATTTTCAAGGACGTTGGTGACGTCAATCGCCAAGACGTTGAAAAATGACAAGTCGATTAACTGCGGACATTGTCAAGGATGTTCGAAGTAGCTACGGGACGGTGCATTCAACTCTAAGGATTTTAAAATGATAATAGTTAATGCATTAATTACATATATTGTATTCTTGGTTTACAATTGTATCAATTATTTTCTTATTTTACGCAGTAGTTTTTTTGAGAAACTGTGTCAACAATTAGACAGTCACTGTTCAAAATCGGCTATGCGTTTTATTTATTTTAAAATAATGACAATTTTGTTCATAGTTGTATTATCCTTTTATCTTTTCTTATGTATGATATATTATCATTCAGCAACATTATTTTACATTATTTGTAATACAAAATATAGTTTATTGCATGTGCAATTTTTCCAACAATCAAGTTACAGAAGGAAAGAACGGAAATTTGCGTCATTACAGGAGTTCTTTATCATCATCCATTCTTTTACAATACAATATGTTACCCACTTGTACAGAAATATATATAGGCGGTGGATCCGCCGCATCAACAACATGACTGTACCACTTATTGGCATACTCTGTGAATGAGTAAAAAACTGCTCCGTTAGGGAAAATACGCTTGTGACGTCGTTAACGTCAATTTCAAAGTTATACCGTGCGCCGCATTGCTTTACATGTACATGACACTAACTGCATAACTTTTTTATTTGTTTATATTTCTTGTTGGTATTTTTTGTATCATTTAGGGAATAGATTCCGATTTATGTTCCGTGTATTTTTATGTAAATTCATTTAACAGGTAACGAATCATTTACAAAGTCCGGTTAATTTTTGATCATCCCTCGTATATATTCATCACAATGTTTGTGTATCAACGATATTTTGTGAAGAAAATTTCTGTTTGATTTCAGAAATTTTCTCACAAGTGTCAAATAGTATTAGCTCAAATATCTTAAAGAGAAAATATTGACTGATTATGAGCACGTACATGTGAATAAAGTTATATAGGTACATTATCAAAAGGGACTGGATATGCTATCGATACATAAGGACACATGTTATCAATACTGTTCAGTGAAATATAAGTGTATATTGGCTTAGATAAATTGTTGATTCATAGTTCTTATACATTTGTAATATACATGTGTCGAAGGGAATTTATAATTATTTTTCTGTTTGCGGCAAGTTAAGAATAATTATGTTTCCAAGTCAATGTGCAGTCCATGAGACATAAATTGTATGTATGTATGTATGTATGTATGTATGTATGTATGTATGTATGTTTGTATGTATGTAGTATGTATGTATGTATGTATGTATGTATGTATGTATGTATGTATGTATGTATGTATGTATGTATGTATGTATGTATGTATGTATGTAATGTTCAGTTTGCTGGTATAGGAACATGTTGGTTATTTATTTTCATATGTAATCCTTTCAATTGTTGATGTGCTGCTTAATTAGCAATCCTTTCTTTAAAGGTCTTTTCAATATGAAAATGACAACCAACATTAATAAGTTTAGAATTTTATAGTCTTTTTCTCAACCCTAACGCATAAACAATTAGTTTTTTGTTCTTCTTCTATTGCTACTACTCTGAAATTAAGTTATCTCTCTGATATTGTAATAAGATTCAGGTTGTTTTATTTTGCTTGAGAAATTAATTTTGGAACCTACTTATTAAAATGGCGATCACGTAGTGTACTGCCGTAGCTTCTATTTTTGATTTAATGATTACACTCACTTTAATTTTTCTGTTTTATTCTATAAGAAAATATTTGTTCATTGGAACCACTGTATGTATTCTTCTTTGAATACTTGTATCCAACTGCTTTGGTAGCATACACCTTTAGTCACTGACAGCTTAATGTCTAATACTTCTTTCTTTATATATATAATGACTTCTAAATCGTACATGCAGAGAAAAATGCTACCAAAGCAGTTTATTTACTCTTTTCTTTTCCACCCTTTTGTCCCTTTTCGTGTGTAATTGTGTAAATGAACGAACCTCTTAACTTTTTAAAATGTCTTATATATTCTGATATAATACCTGACTAAAAACATAACAAAATAAATTTATTTTTAATTATCTACATATCAATGAAACGGCTAAAGTTATCATGGTTTGTACTCTTGTATTGTATTATTTTTCTTAAATAAGCGTGCATTCAACGTGGTTTCAAAAAATTAGTTTGGCCAGTATTATTAATATTTTCAAAAACTAAAATATTAAATAAGTCCGACAAAAAGCCAATAAGTTTTTACCTGATTTGCCTTTTTCCTTCCAGAACATATTTATATCACGCTCGACTGGATTTTGTTCTGCTTTAAATAATGCATTTAAAGTCTTGCTCTTGGTCAAACCGTTTGATTGTTTGTCCTTCCATTCGTCAAATGCTTCTTTTATTTTGCTCTTGAAAAAAAAAAACTTTATCGCATCAAAATAATTTTTAAGAATAATTTCAAGAAAGGTTTATTTATGTCAGACATCTTCAACAAGAACTGGTGTCTTATTCAACAAAACAGGTAGTACATGTAACAGGCAAAGCATTGTTTGTGAAAACAAATATTTGTGCACTTAAATAACTGTTATGATAAAGATTGTATGTCTATAAAAGCTCTTTTGAACTGGTAACCGAGTCTGGAATATGTTCAATTTTGTCTTTTTTTGCCTTCTTTAGGGATTCCGTTTTTCTCTATTTTTCCTTCTTTTATAAGCAATACTTGTATAGACGCACACCTGATATTTCAAAATGCTTGATCATGTTCTTTGTATTTTACCATTTCTGTGTTGTTAACTCGTAGATTACGATGCAAATTGCAAACTTTAGATCTTATCTATTTCAGAAAGTAAAGATCTGTTGAACTGACTTACTGTATGAAAATGATCTTTTCTTTATTTTTCTCCGTAATTGCCTTGTTTGTATTTTCCAAAATACCACCTTCTTCTTTATCCACTGAGTATTTTATTATTGTATTTATTTACATACACCGTGTTGAAGAGTAGATATTTAAAAGAAGAAAATAAAACTTACTCGTGCTCTTATTCCTTTCAACGTTTCTTCCATATTTAGTATAAGAAATCTTCATGAACTATTTTTAGTAATGTAGAACTAAGAAAAAATACGCACATTTCCTTATCTTTAGTCAATCATTTGGAAAATGTACTTTCCTACGCTATATATACACAAACAATAAGCTATTGTTTGTAAGGAAGTAGTATTTAACCAGTTCGTAAATAAACAATGAACTATCGTTCAAAATCAATTGGTTTGGAAATTTGTATTGCCTTCGAACAATTTGCTATCATATTTATAATCTTCTTTTTTGTATTTGACCGAGTATTGATTTTTTGTGTAGTAAGTAGAGAAAAAACTCCTGTATTAACCTTATTTGATCGTGGGACGTTTTATGTTATGTATACGCTTTCAATTTCTCGTTAAAGTTTGACTTAATCTGTTCTTCCAGTATTGTTGAAGATTCAAAATTCGAGATGAGCCTCTCGTATTAAGTATTAACACTTATTAAGATATAAAGTTATTACCATTGTCTCGCCAATTAAAAGAATGTTATCTATTGAAGAAGAGAACAAATTTAGTTTTTGAACTTCTTACTAGTAGTTAATTTCAGTTGAAAAACAAGCGTTATATTAAAATTTACAGCTACAAAGAAAACAAAATGAATTACGTTATACACCATTAAGAATGATAAATGTGCATCAAAAGTGTTTTTGTGATATTTTATTATATTCTGGTGTCGTATGTGTTTGACATGGCTTCATTTCTCATGTGTGTGTGTCCGTTAATAACCATATGATATTTTGTTTGTGAGCATAAATGCAGTTAAATACAAACTAAATATCTCTTAATATCTCTCCGTATCATCTAAGTTTTATCTTTCTTACTTTTATTAAATAATGGAAAGTTATACAATATCAAATGCACAAACTAATCTTTTTTGTTTAGCCTGTGGAGATAATTGTTTTGAAGATGTCTGCAATCAAAAATCCGGAGAATGTACTAAAGGTTGTAAACCAGGATGGCATGGAAAGCTCTGCGACAACAGTTAGTATTTGTTTTATTTCTCCAAGCCATTGAAACGATTGATAAGCTTAATATATATTCTATGTTTGATACGATTTAAATTTTTACATTCTAAAAGGGTTGAGTCGCTACGTGCAGGGGGGCAGAGAGATGGAGAGAGAGTTTTATTATAAAAAATCATAAAATATTTACTGAACTAAAATATTGTTTTGTACTTCAGTTAAGATAATTGTAAGAGTTCAGAAATACATGCATAACATATAAGACGTAGTACACGTATAAAGGAGTAATGATACACACCATGTTTTTCAAAGCCACTAATATATATAGAATATATTTCTTTCATATGTAAAATCAGGCATTCTTTATGAAAACTAAGAAATGCATTTTAAACAATTCTATTTTTTAAACTAAAGGTAATCGCAAATTGATTATTTAACGACATATTCAAAAAATTAAAAAAAAACACTAATAATTATGATAATGTCGTGGCTTCGCCTTGAATCGTGGATAGGTTAAAATCGCGAATTAATGTTTGTATGATGAAATAATGCATTTGGCAAGTTTGTATTTATTCATATTTTGTCGTTAAAAATTGAAATTATTGTATTAATCAAATTATTAGACCCTTTGTCCGTTTGTTTACTTTTTCGACAAACCACAACAACATGCTTATTTCGGGTGTTTGGAACAGATGAGATTTTATATTGCATCAAAATTGCCCCCCCCACCCTTAAAGTCTCGCAGAATTATAAATTAAAATATATACAGAATATTATGTTGTAGTAGCTTTTTGAGGCTATGTATTTTGCTAAGAGCAGCGGTGGAAAATTGATATCTCGCTAGACCAAAGGTCGAGCGAGATATCAATTTTCCAACGTTGCGAGTAGAAAAATACATAGCCTCAGAAAGCTACTATAACATAATTTTCCTTTTATTATATACCTTTCCGTTTCAGTCAGAAAATGAAATGTAGTTGTAAAGAAATAAATTCATGGATGAATACGTAATTCATGCGATACCGTCCACGCTTTTTATAATTTTGGTTCCCGTTTCCAAATGCAACGTAATACAAAAGCTAAGATCGGAACCAACGTCAAAAATAGTCCGGCACTTCCATACATGGTACCGTATTTGTCACTAACATAATACGGAATTTTCTATCCGTTGAAGTGTATTTACGCTTCAAGATTTGCGTGTATTTTAGGGAGAAAATTTATAGGTATATAATATTATTAAAAAAACATATTGCTTTATAAAAATATCATTTGCATTTGCTGCTACAATGTATTTAATGTATAAAAAATAAACGCAGAATAAAAGTTGCGCTGCTGTTTAATTTTAGTTTGATACTAAACTTTTACAAATCTTAACGAGAACTTTTAAGTACCGAATAAATGATCAAATCTTTCTTTAAATCGTTTAAGATGTGATGCACTATTCATATAATAAATTGGTTAGGTAGCTTGAAATAGTTTACTGAGATTTGGCTAATGCTTTCTTATACATTTTAGCCACAACTCAAAAAAAAATGCAAAATGCATGTAAATGCAAAATGGTACCCATATAAAATGAGTTAAATAATCGGAAATAAGTCTTAAGAATAGATCATGACAGTGCAGAATACAAATAATTTACGTGTAATTTCCATGTTTGTTTCTGTGACTTCATCATACGTCATTGGTCATTATTTTAAGAAATACCAACAACTCTTGGTAAACTAAGCATATATTTCGTACTTTACCTGAACTTAATTGATTATCTAATAATTTATTCGCACAGGCGTTTCATACAAAGCATAGTTTTATTTTCAAATAAGAAATATGACACACCAACTTTATTTCCCCCTCAATTATTATTCTTTGGGGTTCTTTTTCTTTTTTCAAACAGATTTGTATTTATTTGTTTCAGCAGCAGAGATACGGTGTGAATTTTTAATAATTGTAAAAAAGAAAAAGAAAACTACAATGTCGTAGATATTAAAAAAACAACCAGACATTTCTCAATTTACTGTGAACGTTATCTCAATAACTACTCATTTTTAAAAGGAGAAAAAACAGAATATTCAAATATGAATTAAAGTAAAGTAAATTGTAATTCAACTATTGCCTAATATTACCGCTTATCATACACTTGAATTTATAAATTTTACTTATTTTTCCTGTTCAATTAATTGCAAATATTCTATTTTTATGCTAAAGGTATAAAAGTAAATTGACTAATAAACAACATCTTTAGTTATTATAAGAACAATAATAATGATGATTTTGTTTATATTTGAGTAAGTTTAATTATATCTCTTACATTCGTTTAAATGATTTATAGGATGATGTTGAATCATGATTTTTTTTTTGTTAAGATTTTATAACTTGTCAACAAAAACATTTACTTACTACACTATTTTTGAAAATAGTTTGTTATGGTGGTTCCTATGGCAAGAACTGCGCGGAAAATTGTAGCGAACATTGTGCAGGTGGACAAGTGAATTGCGAAATCATCAATGGAGATTGCCGATCAGGTTGTAAACCAGGATGGACTGACCCACTTTGTGACAGAGGTTAACTTAACTTATTATCTAATCGATACTTTGCACTGGCATATTACAGAAAGCATTATTTAATCTAAAAGTATGACAGACCCATTTTATTCTTTATTTCTCCATCAAGAATGATAAATAGTGTTTCGTTTCGTTATTTGTCACATATGATACAGTTCATAATGTTTGAATCTACACCTAAAAGTATCCCCCCTTGAACGTTAGTGCTACCTAATATATATTTTAAGGAAATATTGTAGGGGTCCCCATTATCTCAATTTCAAGAATTTAAAACTCTCTGCATATACAATATTTCCTAACATGTTTTGCTTTTCTATAGTGTCATTAATATTGAAGGAAATATATTTAGTTATTATTTTACATGATGATCCATATCTAAAATTAAAGAATTATCCTCCTCCACATATGACGAGTTCTTTGGTTTATACAGAATTTATTTTAGTTCGATTGTGTAGGAAGCTATTAGCTTATAAACACACTTTCGAATCCGTTCCTGGAACCAACCAGTACTGAGCAATGAGTGTAAAGTTTCTTGCTCAAGGAAACAACGACTTGCCCCTGTTCTTTATGATGCTTTGTCCTATGGTACTTAATAATTAATAGAAAGGATACTTTATGTAAAGCCATATTTCTATTTACACGTTAATTGATAGCTGTTTGTGGTTATTTCCTTTTATTATATTACATTAAGTTGACAATCAATGAGAAATGTTACATATTGGTAATCCTTTTCAGAATGTCAGCCTATGTCGTTTGAGGTAGAATGTAGTGAGAAAAGTTTGACCACTTGCAAAAGTTTTATTTTTAACTAACTGTTGTGTTATGTATGCTTTAGAATATGTTTATTATTTTACTTCGTTACTAATAAAATGTTTCATAAAACGCAAGATAATTACATATAAAGGTGAACTGTAATTTGCGTGTTATTTTTGTTTATATTTTGATCTGTACATATTTGACAGCATCCATATATTGGTTATTTCTGAACAAGTGTCATTTGTATGTTTCTATGGTTTTACTTTATTTTTAATTTAAAAAATCAAGACTACTTCAACTGTTACTTCATCTATTACATCATAAACAGAATGTACATATGGAAAGTTTGGTGAACAATGTCAGGAGGACTGCCCATTAAATTGCAAGCTTGGTGCATGCCATCATGTCAACGGGGATTGTAGTCATGGGTGTAATCAGGGCTATAAAGGAAATAAGTGTACAGATAGTAAGTTTTCTTATATCTTGTAGTGTTTTTATTATATAGTTCGTTATAAAACGTTTAACATTTTGATACGATTGCAACGATTAATTAGTGTTTTATCAACTATATTGATTCGGTAAAAATATAAAATGTAATTGTATACCTGTAAATGACTGCTATATTTGTCGACGTACATTTTAAATACTCTTATCAATACTTTAAAAGTAATTGGTCAATGAACAGGTTATAACAAAGCTACTTGACTACTTGTCATAACTGTATTCAATTCTACATTTAACAATGAAAAACAATTATTACGTAGCCGACAGAAATGTTTATTATTTAAAAGAGTCTTTTTATAGCTATGATCGTTTGATATTGTGACATAAACACTTTTCAATATCAGTATGTGTTAAATCACCATGATATTAGTCATTTTTAAATATATTACTGATTCCACTTTTTCTATAATTAAGAGACCCCAAGGCGGGCCAATTTGACCCAAGGGGACGATAAATAACACTTTCATAGACGTTCATATGGTACTAGTAATACTTAATGCTAAATTTCTTAGCTAGTTGTATTGAAGTTTCATAAAATATGACTGAAATGTGTTTGTCATTCAAGACTGCATCACCTAATTAACCCCAGGGGCCAACATTGACCCAAGGACCATGATAAATACATTTATACATGTTTCATCTAGTCAACAAGACGATGCTACATGTGAAATATATTGACTCTAGGCATTGTAGTTTCAACAAAATAAGCCACGAAATGCGATTTCTACACAAAAGTATAGTAAGTAAGTGATTTCAGGGCTAAAGCAACATTGACCCAAGGCGCATGATTAATAATTGTTACTTTGTGGACCACTGAGTGATGTTACATGTCAAATATCTGCATTCTGTACATCGTCATTTCTCGCAATAAGTCAGTAATTTTCGTAAAACAGTCTATATAAATCAAGTGACCTCTGGAGCGGTTCCAATAATTAACCAAAATGCATGGTTCGTATCAGTTTTGTAAAGGTGAATATTGCAATTTTGCGTGCAAGATATCTAGGCACTAAACATTGTAATTTCACCCAATGAAACTTAAATGTGTTTTTACTTTATGCTTAAAACATTTCTCATGATTAAAATAGATATGATAGTTATCACTTAAATCAGTGTGCGCTGCAAAAGTGTAATAAAACCATCTAATAAAACAAGTAAATAATCAATTTTTTAACCATTTGCCCGGTTTGTTCACAACAACAATATGCTTGTTTCCGGTGTTTGAAACAGGTGAGACTTAATTTCGCGCAAAAATTAGCCGCCGCCCCCCTTAAACTCTCGCTGAACTATCAGTTGATATTTATAAAATAATTGAGGGTCACCAGGGTCTTCTTATCTATCATCTAACAATGATCAAATTTGAAAGGAATTTAGAAATCATTTGTTGTATCTCTTTCTTTTTTAAATTAGTTATGTTTGTTGAAAAAACAAAATTTAGGGGTATTTGGTACTACACTCAGAGGCACTTATAACCCGACACTGACAATTTTTCTGTATAAATAGGTTATTTGTGAACGGATTTTGTTCAAATTTGGACTTAACAAAATTCAACATATCATACTTACTACTTGAAATTATATTTACAATTCACGAATAAGAAAATAGAAAAAATAGCAAAACAAATATGCTACTGTTAAATGAAAAGTCACAAAATGACTGTAAAAATCGTAACACAATGACAGTCTCTGAATCCCATGACACCTGTATTTTTACAAGTTTTAACACTTTGTATGTCCTCCCAATTGGCTATAACAAAGTATACACCTCTGCCTCACAGATCTCTATTTCTTAATAAGGGTTAGATCGTTTCCCAGAAAATTGCGATGAGTTTTTTTTGCCGCTTTCCCACACGCCTGTTCAATTCAGCCGACAACTGTGATGTTTAGATCGGGTGACTTGAAATGCAGGACTTGCTAGAACTCGAGGAAGCCCTTATTTCGCATTGTAGAAATATTACCCAAGCCTTCACTTTGTTATAACCATGATACGGGTGTTTACACTTTGTTATAGTCATGGGATGACACAAAAATTATTAGAACTGGTTTTTATACAGAATTAGTTGGATTTAGAGACTTTTCATTGTGTTACGATATTAACATTCATTTTGTGATTTTTCGTTTTGCAGTAGCATATTTGTTTTCTTATTTTCTTTATTTTCTTGGTAATGAATTGGAAGTAAAATTCTAGATAAATTAATATGATATGTCAAATTTTGTATGTTCCAAACTTGTATGAACAAAATCTGTTCACAATAACCCAAGATATACAGAAAAATGTAAGTGTCGGGTTATAAGTGCATCTGAGTGTATTGAAAACTACATTAATTGCTTAATTTAAATATCATTTGCATTTGCTGCTAGAATTTTTTAAAGTATAAAAAATTGAACGCAGAGTTAAAATTGTGCTGCTGTTTAATTTTGTTTGATACTAGACTTTTACAGATCTTAATAAGGATTTTTAAGAACCGAATAAAAAATTAAATCTTACTTTAAATCGCTTAAGACACTAGACATATAATGATGGTTAATAAATTTATAAGGTAACTTGAAATAGATCACTGATATTTGAGAAATGTTTTTTGCACTGGTATTGACATACATTTTAGCCACGACTCAAGGAAAAGCAAAATGCATGTAAATGCAAAATGGTACCTATATGAAATGAGTTAATTAATTGATAATAAGTCTTAAGAAATGCATAAACGATCGTGACTGTGCAGAATACAAATAATTTTCGTGTCATCCTGTCACATCATCACATGCCATTGGTCTATTTCTAGAAATGTAAATAAAGTGTATATCTCGTACAAAATGAATAATAGGACGATGTTATGTCACATTTACTTGTTAAGTTGTTATGACTTGTCAACAAAAAGATATCTACTTATTACAATATTTTTGAAAATAGAGAGATAATGCTAGTTACAATGGTCAACTATTGTTATGCTTAATGTATGACATTGATCATTAACGTCATATCTAACGAGTATAAAAACCAATAGTAATAATTATGATAGTGTTTATATTTGAATAAGTTGAATTACATCTCGTACATTCGTTTAAATGAATATTAGGATGATGTTGAGTTTTTATAATTATAAACATGTGTATATTGTTATATTTGACTGGTTTACTTTTTTATAAATTGTCAACAAAATACATTTACGTATTGGCATACTTTTGAAAATAGGGTGTTATGCTAGTTATTATGGCAAAAACTGCACGAACAAGTGTAGTGAACATTGTGCAGGCGGACACGGAAATTGCGATACTATCAAATGACATTGTCGATCAGGTCGTAAATCAGGTTGGACTGTTCCACTTTGAGACAGAGGTTAAATTAATCGATTGTTTCAATATTTGTTCGCAAAAGACGTTTCATACAAAGCATGGTTTTATTCTCAATTATGAACTATGACACACCCTCTTTATATTCCTTCAAGAATGATTATTCGAGTTTCGTTTCGTTTTCTTTTTTATCGAACAAGTTGGTATTTAATTGTTTTGGCAAAGGAGATATGGTTTGAATGTCTTTTTGTGATTTTTCAAAAAAGTTATAAAACCCAAAGATGCCGAAGATATTTAAAACAATCTATCTGACATTTCTCGATTTACTGTGTACGTTCTGCCAATTACGACTTAAGTTCAAAACATATATAATCAACAGTTTATTTATATATAAATAAATTTTAAGTAAACTGTCAAACATTTATTGCTTAACATTAGACGATAGCATACACATGGATTTATAAAAAAATGCTACTTTGTCCTGTAAAATTTCAAGTAACGCATAAAAATGCTTATTTTTATACACACATAGTTAATAGAGCGATACTTCTTAAAAATGGCTCGTAAGCAGTAAAAAATAAAACGAGTAAAAATCTAGCAACCGACATTCGTATCTATTCTTAAATTCCACATTCACTTATTAAAAAGTAGTTAGACTAACGCATGTATATATGATAATATTGGCATAAATAGATGCCCGATGATATGGTTCTTTTAAATATAAATAACTGATCTTAAATATACATGTATATATTTTTTCTATAACTTGTCAACAAAACTATATTTACTTATTAGCATATTTTTGAAAATAGAGTGTAATGCTGGTTCCTATGGTCAAAACTGCTCGGAAAAGTGTAGTGAGCATTGTACAGGTGAACAAGGAAATTGAGATACTATCAGTGGACATTGTTGATCGGGTTGTTATCCAGGATGGACTGGCCTACTTTGTGACAAACTTAATTGATTATCTAATTAATTGTTCGCACAGACGTTTCATACAAAGCACGGGTTTATTCTTAAATATGAACTAAGAGACACCCATTTTATATTCCTTTCAAAATGCTTATTCGGGTTTCTATTTTATTTATTTGTTTTCGCAAAGGAGATATGGATTGAATGATTTAAGATGACTGCTTTAAAAAGAAATAAAACACTGCGATGCCGTAGATATTTAAAAGCAATCAGACATTTCTCGAATTAGTGTGTACTATCTTTCAATCACGACTTCATTTAAAAAATGTATAATTAACAGTTTATTTCAATATATAAATTAATTTAAGTAAAATGTCATACATTTATTGCTCAACATTACACGATAGCATACACATGGTTCCACTGCAAAGAGCAATATTTCTGCCTTGCCTAATTCTGGAACTATCGCATTTTGAACTTTGTCCAGGGACATAACTCTGAAACTACAAGAGGTGTACTTTCCTGTGTCAAAAACTATTTGGGGAGCATCACTCGGTTCAAACTGGGCTCTTGTTTTTATTGTCTTGACAATTGTTTTCACAGCGGCACGGGAAATGAATTTCTTGCTCGTAGGCTCCAAACTGGAGTTTCCGGTCTTCTCTGATCTTATAGTATATTTCTAAAAGGGGTCATATTTTACAATTCTTGTTTTTGTTACACTTTTAAGATGAACACATGCTATTTTTATTGAGGTATTACCATTTTTGGAAGAGTATTCAAATAGGCTAGAACTACTGTTAACTACATTGAAAATGAGGGCCGTGGGTTCAATCCTCATAAGGGTCAACTTTTTTTCTTTCTTTTTTTCTTTCAACATTATTTATGTATCTCTCATGTCCCATTTGGAAAGAAAAAAAATGTTTAATTTTTTTTTAAATTTATATAGGTATTTATTGGCTAAATTATGCTAAATCTAGTAATAAATATGGTACCTGATATTTTCAAAGTGTAATAAAATCAAAACTAGACGGTAAAAGTATTTCATATTTTACAAGATCAACCAATATATTTCTTTAAAAATTTAGGGAAACTTTGAAAACAGGCACTGATTTGGGTAAATTTAAAAGATTTTTTAAATTAGGCTCCCTCAGTAGGAAAATAGTCAGACACATAGTAAAAATGGGTGGGGTAGGGTAACATTTTTCTACAGATTTCATAAATTTTGAGTGAAAACCTTAATTTTGCTTATGTGGATTGTTAGCTGAATGGTACTTTTTGTTTCTTACCAATAATTAATAGGAAAACATTTTTCATTAGAATGTTATTGCAGATTATTTAAAGGTTCCTCATTTCTAAAAAAGGCCCTCATAACATCCTAACTAAAGTTCAGAAAAGTGGCCATTACTTGATTTCCGTACGGTAAACTTTGTTTAAATTGTGCATACAGGTGTACTTCAAGGTATATATCTAACCTTTGATGTCAATTATTTAGTCCTTATAGTGCCCATTAGGGTCGTAATACCTTAATCTGGTCATATTTTTTCTTCCCAGGTCCGATACTCGTGCCTGTGGAACAGGCTCAATCAAACCGATCCTGCAACATTTTCAATTTTTGTCTTGTTGGGCTTTCTTTAGGTATTCTTTATTTCTCTCTATTTTATCGCCATATCAGTGTTGATTGTGCGATGTGGAGGCTGCAAAAACTCGCCCCGTACGTTCAATCAGGGTTGTTATATTTTCGATACTTCTAAAAGATCGTTCAACACGACATTATTATTGTGTTTGTGGTACTTTTAGTTTTTACCTTTTGGCATTTATCTTCTTGAGTAGTTCCAATATTCCTACTTTAATAATGTTGCCTGGATTTTAAAGTTTTCTTTTGACGTCATATCTGTAATAAGCAGCCTTCATTACATCTAGTTCCTTTTCAAAATTCAATTTTATTTTGTTCCGCCCATTGTTTTTTCGTTTAGGGCACATGTATTCTTTTACTTGGAGACCATTTGCCGCTTTTCATGGAATGACACAAAAGTGTCAATTAAAGGTTCAATAATTATCGCCGTATGAACACATCTACGGATGTTTCTTAATTCAATTTTTCACCATTACCATGATTAAATGTTGCATTCTGCCTAAACCGATGCTATGAGGCGTGGACGGTAAATTGCACATTCAATAACTGTCCATGAACAGGCTCAATCAAACCAAGCCTGCAACATTTTCCATTTTGTCTGTTGGGCGTTCTTTAGGGATTCTTTATTTCTCTCTATTTTGTCATATGTTGTCGAATATTGGTAGATGTCCGTTAAACATTGTCTTTGCCCAAATGTTAAATCTATACTAAAATGCCAATATGAAATCTCCAGCCATTTTGGTTTCATTGAAATCGATGAAAATTTAATTATTATATGCTATCAGTAAAGCCTCATCAGTGATTCCAACCTTTAATCAATTTTAAATCTAACTTGAACTATCATACCATATTTTGTACATGTCTGCTAGAAAAATGTTTCATGACACATAAATAAACCCTTCGCCTTGTGTTTCTAAATATCTAACAAAAAACATGACTTCTACAGGGTCAATGCTGACCCTTTCCTTTTTTTAGCAGTGTGGGAACAGATTAAAACATTAAATACTTTAGCTCTTGTCCTATTTATTTAGAAGACGCCTTTTTAAGTTTTGCTTTCAATATAAAAGGAACCCAATGACCTTCGGTGGGACCAATATTGATCTCAAATTAACAATGTGAATAATCTTTGATGAGATTTACTAGAAACTGTTTCATGCAAAATATAAAACCGCTAATTCTTTGGTCTAAATGAAGAAATGTTAACTTAAAACATAAGGCAGAGGGGACACCGTTTGTAAAACTTCAAAATTCATTTATAATTGGTTTCAAGGAGATATTGTTTTTGTTAAGAAATACCTTAGTAAAAATTCACTATGAAGAACATAAGGGTAATTGTTCATCACCTAAAGATGAGTTAAAACTCTTTAGAACTTTCATAGAGATTATTATGAAGTTCCTTGTTTACAACTATAACCGTAAACTACTTCCATGAAAACATCTGACAGGCTATCTGACAGGCAGAAACAAATGTCTATATAACCATTTCCTAGCAGATCAAAGGTAACTGAGTATATAACGTAAGCAATATGATTACACTACAAACATCTATGTATCTACATCTAGTACAATATTGCATATATGTATAAAATATAACTAAAAATCTAATATAGTAACATGAAAGAAACAAAGATTATCTGACAAGTTGTATGCAAATATATAAACAACAAATATCTATTTAACCTTTACATAACAGATCAAGTTATTTTTTTAGCATGACTGAGCATACAGTATCGTTAATTTGTCGCATTAAATTTAGATATTTAATGTTAGCAAAACAAAAGACGTCAAATACAAACGTCCCTAGTCCAGATATTTGTAACACATTTTCTAAAACAGGTTTACTCATTCACTCCATTAGTGACGGAAAATTGCCAAACGAATTTATAACTTTACAAAATCATGACTTATTGTTATATTGTGAAAAATATAAGTAGGCTTGTCAATGCTTTTTGATTATATTGAAAAATATTAACTTAACAATATAATTTTATTAAATAAATATAAATGCTAGACACTGACCTTGAACCAAGTGACCCCAAACTGTAAACTTAAAGGACCACCTGAGGTATGTCTCTGCCCAAATATGAGACTCAAAAAGTAGGAATAAATTTAAGAAACTTATTAAAAAATCATGTATAAATAAACTCACTGTAGCAATGCCGAACATTTAAAAGAAAAAGCGTGATATAAGGGCTGTCTTACTTCGGAATCTTTTGTACAAGCTGCTATCATACTGATTTTTTTAGTTTATTAATAGAATTGAACATTTCAAACAAACAATAAAATACAGTGAAAGTACTTTTTCAGGGCTGTTCTAGAGATATAGACTGAAAACAAGGTGGTAAAATTCTATAGGTGGCGGAACTATTTTCTAAAATGTTGCTCAGAACCCGCTATTTTTGTAGTGCACATGAAAATGTAATTGTGACCTGTCAGGAAAAACTGAACAATTGCAGATTAACCTTCAATTTCAGACTTCAGTAAGTCATTTAATTATATACCTATAAATTTTCTCCCTAAAATACACGCAAATATTGAAGCGCAAATACGCTTCAACGGATAGAAATTTCCGTATTATGTTAGTGACAAATACGGTACCATATATGGAAGTGCCGGACTATTTTTGACGTTGGTTCCGATCTTAGCTTTGTATCACGTTGCATTTGGAAACGGGAACCAAAATTATTAAAGGCGTGGCCGGTTTGCAAGAATTACGTATTCATCCGTAAGTCATGAATTAATTTTTTGACAACTACATTTCATTTTCTGAATAAAACGAAAAGGTATATAATAAAAGGAAAATTATGTTATAGTAGCTTTCTGAGACTATGTATTTTTCTACTCGCAACGTTGGAAAATTGATATCTCGCTCGACCTTCGGTCTCGCGAGATATCAATTTTCCACCGCTGCTCGTAGAAAAATACAAAGCCTCAGAAAGCTACTACAACATAATATTCCGTATGTATACCAAGCAGCTCAGTGTCTTAGGGTTTGAATTAGCGTTCGTTAGCGTTAATTAAACGCTGCTTTTCCTATGATATTTCTTAGGAACAGCTGATTTATGCTCCATTTATATTTTGCACCTAGAGTTACAAGCAAACTTCTACCAGTACAGGCAATCCAAGTACAAATGCTCACATGTGCAAATACACAAAACGATTTGGAGTATATGTTTGAACGAACTTCACTGGAGTAGAATATATTAAATCTTGCATAGGAATTAAAACATAACAACTTGATTAACAAGTTCAACTATTGCTAGATATGTAACAAATGATCACATGTGCAAATACACAAAATGCTATTGAGCATATAATATTAGATTGAGTCACACTGGTTATAGTGTATTATATAAAAAACACATGCATAACCGTAAAATATCATGTAAAGGAAAATACTATTACCCAAGGTGTTAACCGAGGTAACGGTATTTTTACGAGACATGACATTTTTACTATTATTCAAAATACTACCAAATACTGTAATCTATAATACTTTTATTTAGGAAAGAAAATACTTGACCTTGAATTTATAATGTTAAAAAGTACTGTTGCCCTGTAAAAGTTCAAAGTCTTAGTCACGTGGAACATTTGCTTTACAGTTAGAATCAGTGGCCTATGGGAAATATTTCAAGACATTACATTTCATATGAAATTTCAAATATCTTCAATAAAAGTTTCCTTAGCCTGGTATCCTTACCAGACCTATAAATAGGTGCATAATTCCCCCTCAGTTTGCAAATCTAAGGATATAGAGTTTGTACAGTGCATGTCATTCACATAAAAGGCAACAAACAAGTTCAAAGTGTTTTTTCATTCCACAGTTTACATACATTTAGAAAGACACTTGCTTTCATAAGAGGGCAACAGAAGCATTTTAAGGTCCCTTTAGGTACCTGAACAATAGTATAACAGTATTTGCCATCAGTCATATTCCGTAAGCTAGCTGGAGAGTGGGAAAGCTATTTCGCTAGCTTACGGAACGGTGGTGTTTACACAGGTGCCCGTTTGTGTCTGCAATTGTGCACGAAAGGGCACCTGAGGTCTTCCTCCACCAGTAAAGCAGAAGCGTCGCCATATGACCTAAACTTTGTCGGTGTGACGTAAATGCCAATCAAACAAACACCAGAATGGTAAAAAAGTAAGAAAAGTATGAAAAAGTAGGACTACCTTCAAGTCTGAATAAATAAAGGTCGACCAAGTGTAAAAATCTATTTTTAGCATAATTGACCTTAAACCCTAACAATATCCGGAGATTTGATACCTCCCAAATTATGCTCCTACCAATTTAAATACATTCTGTTAAAGTACAGACACCCTTACCCACAAATGTTTATCCCCTAAGATCAGACAGATGTACACGTTTAAGCCCTGTGGGCATATAAACTTATAGAGTGACTAAACTGTAGAGTGACGACACTGTCTTATTAAAAATTATATTTCTTAAACTTGTTGGATAACATATTGTCAGAAAGTTATGTAAGTCTGCTTGAAATAAAACATTTATACTGGCCGAATTAGTCTGGGTACTTGTCTCTATAACCGGAACAACTACGTATGACCAGCCTTACTCCAACTCAAAACGCAATGACACAAAACGGTGATTTGGCGATAGGCAGCATATCTTCTAGCCTTGTCGTTTTCATAGGGATGTACCAAAAACCAACCGTTTGTATGTCCGGGCTATGGAAAGAACCCCTCCATCATATGTATACATTGCGCTCCATATCCTTCAAACGTATACAGAAATTGTACTACATGGAGTAATGTTATATTATACAAATTCAGTATAAAACATACAGTTCTTATACTTTAAAAGAATAGAACAAATAAGAATCTCTAAAGAAAGCCAAAAACGGCAACATTGAAATGTTGCAGACAATAAAAGTGAAAAATGCAGTACATCTTATAAAACTCGTTACAGGCTTTTATTTACAAATAAATTTAAATTAACCAATCACATCACCCCCTTCCCCAAACCAAACAAAATAACAAATGAATAAAACACTATAACTTAGAAACTTATTTTGTTTCAAAATTTATAGAAACTCCTTATGCCTTAGACGTAAAGATAACTTATGCAGCACAATGATGTGCTAAATGTTTTTAGTATTTACAATTAGAACAATAGCACCATTGAGGGGTTAAACTTCCAGGCAGAGGGTGATACCCTGGCTGACCCTGTCCACTAGATGTCAAAAATAAGACCCGGCTGTTTTCAACTACTTGTAAAGGGTCTCAACATGAAACTTCATTGGTGGATAGATCTCACTAAGAAGGTGTGCGGTGCAGAAGGCCCTCAAAATTTTTGAGTTATTGCCCTTTGTTATTTTCCATACCTAATTTTTCACCTGAATGGGACATGACTCAAAACATCTTTGAGATGTCAACATGAAACTTCATAGATTGATAGATCTTGTTGAGGAGGAATGATGTGCGCAAGGCAAGAATGATAACTATTCCTATATACTTTCTGAGTTATTGCCCTTTGTTATTTTTCAATACTTTTTGTCCTGAGCTTATCTCAAAAGCGTTAGAGGTATTAGCTTGAATCTTCATAGGTGGATAGATCTCATTGAGGAAAAAGTGCAGCACACAAGAATGATGACCTACTCTGCAATTGTTTTTCAGTTATTGACCTTTGTTATTTTTTTCATACTAAATTTTTGTCCAGAGCATAACTAAAAAGCCTTTGGGATATCAAAATGAAACTTCATAGGTGGATATATCTCACTTAGGAGATGTGACTGCACAAGAATGGTTACTCTACCCCTTATAATTTTGAGTAATTGCCCTTTGTTATTTTTCATACTTATTGTTTCCTAAGTGGAGATGAGCTAAAAACTCTTTGAGATGTCAACATGAAACGTTATAGATGAAAAGATCTTATTGAGACAAGTATGATAACTGTACCATTTATAATTTTTGAGTTATTGTCTTTTTTAGTTTCCATAACTTTTGTCCGGAGTTTCTCTCAAAAAGTATTACAGGTAACAACTTAAAACTTTATAGGTGGATAGATCTCATTGAGGAGGAGTGCAATAAAAACTTTCTTTTCACACAATTTTGATAAGGTCTTTTTCTCACTTTTATATTCACGACGGTTTGAAATGCAAACCTTGACATAAGACAACATACATACTCGTATCTTGCTTCAGAAATAATTTTTTTATCATGTCTGCTGATTCAATCACATATCTTTTAAAGGGAAACACAGGGAAATGTTTTTCTTAGTTTTGAATTTTTCATTAATTATTCCGTAGATGCCCTCAAATGAATATATTTGACAGTCAAAGGAACACAACTTTTTTCATAAAGATAATTAAATGTTGGTCTCCTTACTTGACCCTTGTGGGTCAGTTTAGAGCGCTAGCATTTCACAATAGTTGCAAAGTTAACTCTGGAAAAGTTTAAGAACATGTCAAATGAATGTCTAAGGCTTGTTTCAATCATACATTATTGTAACTTCAAGGGTTTGTTCAAGTCACCTGACTTGTTTTAAAATTGGTGTCTAAATTTGTTCAATATATATAGATATTTTTACGCTTCAAACCCAAAATATATAGAATTTAAACAGAAATTCATGCTGAAACTTTCACTTTTCATGAATTTCATGAAATGGCACTAACGTGTCACATTGAAGGCTCCATGATGATTACCGTCATTTGAACACATCTGCGGATGTTTCAAAATTCTAAATTTTTTACCAGTTTATATTAAATGTTGAATTCTGCTTAAGCCGGTGATAGGGGGTGTGGACGGTAGTTTGACAGTACCGTCCATGAACAGGCTCAATCAAACCGAGCCGGCAACATTTTCAATTTTGCCGTGTTGGGCTTTCTTTAGGGATTCTTATTTCTCTCTATTTTTTTTCAAGAAAAGTCATTTTAGTGTGATTTGAGTACATAAGATCATTTTAATATTTTGTCATTATTTTGCCTGAGTATCCCTTTAAAAAAATTGTATTATAACTCTTTATAATTGATAGAATTGATACCATAGACTTGTAGAGTCATTTTGTTATCTATGCGGAAGTGTTGTTATTGCTGCTTATTGTTTCTTCTTTCTATAACTATATTACTTTTTGTTGGCAATCAATAAAAAATGAAACATATTGGTAACCCTTTTTCAGATTGTCGTTATGGGTCATTTGGGACAGAATGTAAGGGAAAATGTTCTACCACTTGCAAAAATGGTGCCTGTAATCATACAAATGGTTTTTGCATTGGTAGATGCGAGGCTGGTTATCGAGGAGATATGTGTACTATACGTAAGTCTGTAAAACAGTTTGATTACGAAGATAGTATGATAGTAGGAACTTAGATATATTAAAGTTATGACAAAAGTACGCATGTTTCTTGAATTTTTATTTCTAACGTTTTAACAGCTAATTGTTATGTCATATAATGTGCCATTTCTTACATATTAAAATCATATGAATTATTGACAAATTCTAAAATATACCTGCCGGCATTGTTATCATCTTAATGATTCATATCTGCTTAAATGAGACAGACATTAGAAAATTTATAATGTCTATTTATCAAAAGTATAAGCTACTTTCCCTAAATCAAATTAAACAAAGAAAATGAATAAATTAATTATTCAACGACAGAAACAAACCTACTTATTTCTTGTTTATGTATCTGGAAATATATCATTTATTTTATGTCTGTCTTTATAATCATAATAAAATTATAACTGAAAGAATGTCGTATGGGATGTAGAGTGAAGCATGTAATTTAAAGAACGCTTGTCCGTTCAATTGCGAAAATGATATGAGTGGTCATGTAAATGGAACGTATATGGACGGATGCATCTCTGACTATGAAAAATACTTGCCGAGCAATTAGGTCTATACACATGTCTATAGAGAATAAACTATTTTATTTGAGGCTAATTGATATCAAAAGACAGTAGGATGCTATTCTATCATGTAACTAAATTAAAGCATTACAACATGCAAAACTACTGCTAGATAGGTAAATCACCACAAAAACAAATGATCACATGTGCAAATAAACAAAATGCTATTGAGTATAATATTAGATTGAATCAGTAGAATATCAATAACACATGCGTAAAAGTAAAAATATCATCCAAAGGAAAATACTGTTACCCAATGTGTTAGCCGAGGGTAACAGTATTTTTACGAGGAATGATATGTTTACTATTAATCACATAACCATGTGTAATTTATTTTACTACCCGAACAAATACGGTTATCATAAAACTTTTATTTAGGGAAAAAACGCACTTGACCAGAATTGATATGTTAAAACCTATTGTTGCTTTACAGTTAGAATAACCCTCAGTAGCCTATGAGAAATATTTTAAGACATTTATGAAATTTCAAATATCTGAATAAAAAAGTTTCCTAATCCTGGTATCCTTACCAGAACTATTGAAAGGCGCATAATTCCCCCTCAGTTTGCAAATCTAAGAGTATATAGAATTTGTACAGAGCACATCATTCACATAAAAGGCAGCATACAAGTTCAAAATGTTTTTAACTCCAACTTGCCACTTGGCAAGAACATACAGTAGTTCACACACAGTAAGAAAGGCATTAGTTTTCATAAGAGGTCAACAGAAGCATTTTAAAGGACTCCATAGGAACCTTAACAATAGTATAACAGTTCATGCAATTCAGTCCTTATATCATGTAGCAATTTTTTTCTAAAAAATGACTTAAACATGTTAAATTATACATTTTTTAGTTTCATGTTTATTCAAAAAGTAGAAATAGTAAGAATATTTGTAAAAAAAGTAGGAAAAAAATAGTAAAATGGCAAAAAAGTAGGAAAATGTAGGACTACCTTCAAGTCTGATTAAACAAAGGCTGACCAAGTGTAAAAATCTTTTTTTAGCATAATTGACAATGACCCATAACCCGATCCAAAGGTTTAACACTTCCCAAGTTATGTTCCTACCAAATAAAAAAAAAATCTGTTAAAGTACACAAACCTTTACCCAATAATGTTTATCCTCTGAGATGACAGATGGACAGACGCCCTGTCGGCATATAAACTTATAGAGTGACTATACTGTAGAGTGACTATACTGTGTTGGTTAAATATTGAATTTTTTTAAACTTGTTGGATAAAATATTATCAGAAAGTTACGCAAGTCTGCTGGAAATAAAGCCTGTATATTGTCCGAACGAGTCTGGGTACTTGTCTCTTATAACCCAGACACAACAACTTGGTATGACCAGCCTTACTCCAGCTCCCAAACGGCACTGGCCCCACATGGTGAACTGGCGATAGACAGCATGTCTGTAAGCCTTGTATATGCCGTCCTCATTGGGATGTACCAAAACCTTTCGTCTCCATGTCCGGGCTATGGAAAAAAAAACCTTCATCTAATACATAGCGCTCAATATCCTTCAAATGTATACAAAAATTGTACTTCACGGAATAATGTTATGTTATAAAAATTGTGTATGATACATACAGTTCTTATATTTTAAAGGAATAGAAAAAATAAAAATCCCTGAAAAAGCCCAAAACGGCTGTTGAGTATAGAAACCCTCACTGTCTTAGACGTAAAGATAACTTTTACAGCACAATGATGTGCTGAATATTTTTAGAATTACAATTTACTATTCATATAAACAAAATTTTTTAACTAACCTTTACTATTTACTTTGTTGGCATTTCGTAACAATGAGAACAATAGCACCATTGAGGGGCTGAACTTCCAGGCTGAGGGTGATACCCTGGCTGACCCTGTCCACTAGCAACTCTGTCTAGGATGTCAAAAATAAGACCGGGCTGTCTTTCTACCACTTGGCAAAGGGTCTCCTTGGCACTATCACCTGTCATCTGGGAAATCAAGAGCTGAAAATATATACAAAAGTTAATTACACACACTAATCTTATTATTCAAGTTTTTTCATCAGCATTTTGGGAAATTTTGAAAGAAAAGTATAATTTATTTCTAAATCAAATGTAACCAAGAAACTAAATTTTGGTTCATTTAGCTCCTTTTATATTGCCTTTTAGGAAAATGCGTACATCACTCTAATTATTCTAATTTGTGAATAATATACCTTTAAACTGAGGTAATATATTCACCTGCTATATTTATAATAGTCTTTTGTTTCATTCTGTTTTTGTGACTGTTTTGTTTTTTGTCCCTTTTTGTTTTCTCGTTTACGTTAAGGATCTTCCCTGTTTCCCCAAGTTTCTGGGTTTTTTTTAATTTTTGCCCATATTTTCCCCGAATTTCGTCTCCCTTGTCCCTGTGCCCCTTTTATTTTATGGGCCTATTTATTAATTAATTATTTGTGTTCCTTTTCAATTAGTATCATTTAAGTGATTGACATGTCCGTGCTCTGCCTTGCATCTTGTCCTATTTTTGTTGCCGATCTTCCTGGGCTCCTTGCCGATGTTTCTTGCTGCTGGGTCGTGTGTAGGGGTGCGTTCATTGAAAGTCGTCTTTCCTTGTTGATCTTTTCTATCATATCTTGTAAAGACAGACATATATGTAATATCAGTTTGTAAAATCGGTGAGTCTTGTAGTAAAAATATCGAGACTAGTCAGGGGCCAAAACTTCTTAGGGATGAAATGACTAGCGATATTTCAAATTACTTTGAATACTTGTGGAAATTTAGGTCTACGGAACAAATACAAGTCACTAAATAACACTTATTACTTTACTTTATCACATAAGTAACATATATTACTTTAAAACATATCATAACATGTTATATGATAGTGAAAGTCATTCAGCTGAAAATGCTTGTTTAGCTGTAGTTCTAACAGTAAGACAGAAGTTGTCGGATTGCATCTCTTAGTTTATATTATTATTTCTCATTCAATATATACTCAACAATTGGAAACTAAAAAAGTCTGTTCTATAAAAATGTTCTTATTTTTTATAAATTTCTGAAATATCATACAAAAACATATATGATGAGTAGGTAAAGCGAAGTAATACTGAAAATCTCTGTACAGTTCTGGAACAACACTAGGTAGGGAATGTCAAACAAATTCAACGAATTAGGCGAACTATTAATTAATACCTGCTACATTTTTATACCGTAGTTCAAATTTGAATTGCATATACTTTTCGACTTGCAATAAATTCAATTTTTCTGAAAACAGAGGACTACTTTTTGACGCTGGTCATTAAACCGCCATGTTCGGTATAAAACTCAATTGAGATGAAAAAAATAATAGGAGAACAATATAGAATATTTAGTGGTGATAAAACGCCATTGCAGCGGGCGTTACATCAATGGTTGGAAATTCCGGATTGTGAGTACAGAAAACGACAACACACTAGTGTTAAACGATTTTACGTCAAACATGACGCACCGCCCCTCTGCGTATTTACGAACTTCTGTTACGGATATATACGAACAGGAATAAAACCCGAGTCCTCTTCCAAATATCTCAATAAAGTGAAACACTGCGTCCGTTATAACTGTTTTATTTTTTTTTGAAATTAAAAAACTTTTGAAACAAATGCAACAAAAATATAGTGAAAAGAAATGCGGTGTGTGAACCTTCAATGTGGGAGAAGCGCCAGGTTTTACACCTCTCCGCAAAAGAAGTTCGTAGATACTCAAGGAGGGGCGGAGCGTCATGTATGACTTAAAATCGTTTAACTTTGTGAATCTACTCATGTTACTATGTAAACGTACTCTTGTAGCTCTACCACTCAAACACCTTTTCTTTAATCTATTTTCTGTATTCGATATATTTCATTTGTTTATCTTAGGTAGAGATTGATATCTTTGAGTGTACAAATTTGCAATGTATTGCATGCAATGGAAGATACGAACTTGTAAATTTGTTGTCGTTTTCCATGTTAGGTAACTTGTTAGATTTATATGTACACGTGTTAAAAAAGGTGGGAACCTTCAATTAAATAACTGGATTAAGAAGCATATTATGTGCTATGCACGGATATAATAAATAATGGTAGGCATATAAGTTCGCATTTGCTAAAGTTATGTTTAAAAGAAACACTTTACATGTCGGGAATTATTTTGGCAACGTACGTCCTCCATATAGTATTAAAGGGTGTTACCCGGGCTATAAAGGAAATAAATATACAGCAAGTAAGCTTTCTTATATTTTGTAGTATTGTTGTTATATATTGTTGTATAACATTTCTGTTACGTTACGCGTTACCAAATGCGGTCTGATATCATGTTTGATCAACAAGAATTATTCGATATCATCTTGAATTGTAATAACACCAGTAAATTATTATTCCGCTTGTGGCACCTACTTTAAACGCTCTCTTAAAGAGTTTTGAAACTCAACTAAATACATGTGGTCTGTTGTTATAAAGTTAACGTTTTTTAACTAGAAATGCCTTTAATCAATTAAATTGTGTTACAATTAAATTATATCATTGAACGATTGGAAAAAAGTTAATTATAAAAGAATATATATTTCACATTATTGTCATGATTTCTTCGACAATGTTTACTAATTAATCATATTTAGGATGTAATAACGGTTACCATGGTGATAATTGCGCCTATCAATGCAATGTTCATTGTAAAGAGGGAGGCATAATATGTAGACATACAGATGGAGAATGTTTGAATGGTTGCCAGGCAGGGTGGAATGGTAAAAGATGTGATTCAAGTAAGTAAACGGAATTATAAAATTTGTTAATTGTGTTTTATATTGACTACAATAGATAGTTGTTTTTTCTTTGTTCTTCCCTTTTCATTTGCTTTTCTCTTTCTTAAACAAAATTTTAAGATTTGTTTTATTTTCTCATACTACAGAACATTATTTGTTTTATAAACTATTTAAATTTATTAGAAGGCTTTATAAAAACGTACACAAACTTAGCTATTTGTAATGTATATGTAATTCTAAACGTGTTTTAATTAGAATCTCAATGACTCGACAAACTGATCATTCTGTTATATATAAGGCTTATTTATCTATGTCGGAATATTTGCAAAAACAGCACGTTGTGTTTACCTCAAGTATTCGAATTGTTTATGTTTCAAATGAACTTGTTTAGATTTCCCCGCTTTAAGTTTAAAAAAGAAAACCTAGCATTCCGTCCGTATACGTCAAAATCTTTTTTTATTTGTGCAGTGTACTTATAACTTTAATTATTTTGATATTTAAAAAAACAACTAAAAACCTTTATTTTTAAATGCGCTTAGGGTCATATACCTTCCTCCGTCTGACCAATCAGTCCGTAACCTTGCATATTGCCCTCAACGCCATGCATTATTTGTTAGATATATTTCTTCAGGCCCTGCACCGCAGATTTTCCTCTATATTTTCTCATAAATATGCAGATTTGACAGATTGAAAATTTGAATGGAGAGACCAACTCATTTTTCTCACATTCCGACATTTGTTAAACATGTCGACAAAAAGTAAACCTACGAAACGTTAGTCCTTCGTGTTCAGAAACGTTTATAAAGTTAATGACCAGTTGAACCTATTTTCCTGTTTGTCAAATGCGTTTGAAAAAATAAACAATGTTACAGTATAGAGCTAGGTGAACTTTGCAGGGTTTCAGCATAGACCTAGCGATTTCTTCCCGATTTTGTTACTGTTACAGTAACAGATTATACCCAAATTTCGGTTACAGTTTAGAGACTTGCCGTATCCATTATTTTTATGAAATAACCCATACCTTTCTATTTAATATATTCTTGAAGGGTTGTTATATTGTCTTCTATTTTGTTTTCTTCAGTAGAAAATTTACAGCTATTTACCTTACTTAAAGTACATATATTTAGATTGAGACTTTTTGCATAATAAGAAATGTCCTATGTAAAAACTGTTATCAAATTGTATGTAGAGAAGAAAGATTATTCCATGATTCCATTATATACTTTATAATTCAATTAAGTTATAAATAGAGAAACGGCAGAAATGAAAATGTTGCCGACTCGATTTGATTGAGCCCGTTCATGGATGCAAGCTACCGCCCACAACTCTTAGCACCAGCTTAAGCAGACTTCCACATTTAACATGAACTGGTAAACTTTGGTTTTTTTAAACACCTATAGATGTGTTCATTTGGCGATTATCATGGAACCTTCATTGTGCCGGCTCGCCACGGCGAGCCGGTATTACGGTAGGATTTTACTGAGAAACAACCTAAAACTCCGAAGCCATCCAAAAATTAAATCGAAGCTTGGCTTCCAGCTTTTTACAAAATTTATCTATCAGGGCTAGGATCCAAAATTATTTAGCCAATCAAATTTAATCTTACAAAGCGTCAAAAAACCTTCAATTTTCACGCCATTTTTAAAAATCAGCAAGTATTGTTTTGAGCGCAAAGATATAATGATGATTAAAATGTTTGTCTTTATGAATTCTTTTCCATAAATCATATTTACACTGACTTCTGATTTAGCGATTTCACCTGTTTTCTCTGTAGTAAGTTTTCGTTTGGTTAATTAACATAAGTGTACATCTGGTTCTGTGCATTTTTTATTTTTCCTTTTTTCCGGTCATTTTATCCTTTCCGGTATTTAGTGTATGTATTTACTGGCCGGGATCCGGGACGCCCGGGATCCGGGATCGTATAAGATATGGAGGAAAAACCTAATGAACTATATTTGTGTTGATTGTTGTCGTAATTAAAGGCCATTAAACGTTATTTTTTTATTGTATATAATGAACGTTAAATTAATTTAACTTAGAATATAGATATATTTAGAGCTATTTATTAACAAACTTAAAATGCGGAAATCACAATACTTATAATTATATGCCTAATTAATTGGAAAAATCAAAGACTATTTTCTTGAATTGGTCAAATCCCGGGATCCCTATATGTTTTAAAACGATCCCAGCTTTTCTGAAAACTATATACTTGAACTGGCCAATCCGTGAGATCTATTTACATTTTAATACGATCCCGGCTTTTTGAAAACTATATTCTTGAACTGGTCAATTCCCGGGATCCCTATATGTTTTAATAGGATCCCGGCTTGTCTGAAAAACATCTTCTTAGACTGGTCAATTTCCGGGATCCATGTATTTTTTAATAGGATCCCGACTTTTCTGGCTGAATTGATTGACAACTTGTGTTTACTTTAGGACTTGTGCCTCTCATTCCAATACTAAATAACATACATGTATTACAACTTAATTTTGTATAAAGAGACATCTTTATGAAATCTACCTATCTAACATTTTGTGGTCAAGGTCAACAGGCCATATAGTAAATGTGCATAGACATATAGGTTCTTCATTCTATCTGTTTACATGCACCTTCATATATACTCATACTCATCTTGGTTAAACTGAGAGAACTTTATATGTCACTTTCAGTCAATGAGTTTAAGATTTTGAATTTACTGGCCCGAATTCCAGTTTTGAATTTATTCTACTAAATAATTAACAAAATTTTCTTAAATTTACACTGGCCTGAACTTATATACACTGGCCATCGGGCATCGGGCCAGTGTTGACTTCACTTTTATTTTGATGTTCGCTGAAGTCTCTTCAGCTAACAGAACTGTCATTTTTACATTTAAACACACCCCTTGAAAAAAATTACGAAGCGAGTCGCTACTAGCTTTTTTAAAAGCTAACCTTGTGACACGTTTATGCCATTCCATGAAAAGCTAGAAATTGTGCCCAAGGCTAAAATTTGCATGTGCCCTTAACGAGAATACGATGGGTAAAACTAAATAAAATGGAATTTTGAAGGGGGTCGGAGGTTATGAAGCCTGCATACCACAGATAAGCTTTCAAAATGTGCAATTAAAGAGCAGGCAACATACCCTAAGGGCGATAAAATAGTATTCAAGGGAGAAATACTGCAACCTTAAAACTTATTTTAAGTTGGAATTTCCATCTACAACAATTTATTTTTAAGTATTTAAAAAGGGTTTGTTACTTTAGGTGTTCTTGGATTTTAAGTCTTACCGACATTTAGGTCATGTGAAAATATGCCCCTGCCTTTCTGTAAAAAAATCAATTAATCCTGAGTTAAACATTCCAGACACGAGCGGGGACCTGACTAGAACCACCGACCTTCCGTAAACTAGCTTGATATATATTCATCTTGAATTGTAATAACACCAGTAAATTATTATTCCGCTTGTGGCACCTACTTAAAACGCTCTCTTAAAGAGTTTTGAAACTCAACTAAATACATGTGGTCTGTTGTTATAAAGTTAACGTTTTTAACTAGAAATGCCTTTAATCAATTAAATTGTGTTACAATTAAATTATATCATTGAACGATTAGAAAAAAGTTAATTATAAAAGAATATATATTTCACATTATTGTCATGATTTCTTCGACAATGTTTACTAATTAATCATATTTAGGATGTAATAACGGTTACTATGGTGATAATTGCGCCTATCAATGCAATGTTCATTGTAAAGAGGGAGGCATAATATGTAGACATACAGATGGAGAATGTTTGAATGGTTGCCAGGCAGGGTGGAATGGTAAAAGATGTGATTCAAGTAAGTAAACGGAATTATAAAATTTGTTAAATGTGTTTTATATTGACTACAATAGATTGTTGTTTTTTCTTTGTTCTTCTCTTTTCATTTGCTTTTCTCTTTCTTAAACAAAATTTTAAGATTTGTTTTATTTTCTCATACTACAGAACATTATTTGTTTTATAAAATATTTAAATTTATTAGAAGGCTTTATAAAAACGTACACAAACTTAGCTATTTGTAATGTATATGTAATTCTAAACGTGTTTTAATTAGAATCTCAATGACTCGACAAACTCATCATTTTGTTATATATAAGGCTTATTTATCTATGTCGGATTATTTGCAAAAACAACACGTTGTGTTTACCTCAAGTATTCGAATTGTTTATGTTTCAAATGTACTTGTTTAGATATCTCCGCTTTAAGTTTAAAAAAGAAAACCTAGCATTCCGTCCGTATACGTCAAAATCTTTTTTTATTTGTGCAGTGTACTTATAACTTTAATTATTTTGATATTTAAAAAATAAACTAAAAAACTTTATTTCTAAAAGCGCTTAGGGTCATATACCTACCTCCGTCTGACCAATCAGTCCATAACCTTGCATATTGCCCTCAACGCCATGCATTATTTGTTAGATATATTTCTTCAGGCCCTGCACCGCAGATTTTCCTCTATATTTTCTCATAAATATGCAGATTTGACAGATTGAAAATTTGAATGGAGAGACCAACTCATTTTTCTCACATTCCGACATTTGTTAAACATGTCAACAAAAAGTAAACCTACGAAACGTTAGTCCTTCGTGTTCAGAAACGTTTATAAAGTAAATGACCAGTTGAACCTATTTTCCTGTTTGTCAAATGCGTTTGAAAAAATAAACATTGTTACAGTATAGAGCTAGGTGAACTTTGCAGGGTTTCAGCATAGACCTAGCGATTTTTTTTCCGATTTTGTTACTGTTACAGTAACAGATTATACCCAAATTTCGGTTACAGTTTAGATACTTGCCGTATCCATTATTTTAATGAAATAACCCATACCTTTCTATTTAATATATTCTTGAAGGGTTGTTATATTGTCTTCTATTTTGTTTTCTTCAGTAGAAAATTTACAGCTATTTACCTTACTTTAAGTACATATATTTAGATTGAGACTTTTTGCTTAATAAGAAATGTCCTATGTAAAAACTGTTATCAAATTGTATGGAGAGAAGAAAGATTATTCCATAATACCATTATATACTTTATAATTCAATTAAGTTATAAATAGAGAAACGGCAGAAATGAAAATGTTGCCGACTCGATTTGATTGAGCCCGTTCATGGATGCAAGCTACCACCCACAACTCTTAGCACCAGCTTAAGCAGACTTCCACATTTAACATGAACTGGTAAACTTTGGGTTTTTTTAAACACCTATAGATGTGTTCATTTGGCGATTATCATGGAACCTTCATTGTGACACGTTTATGCCATTCCATGAAAAGCTAGAAATTGTGCCCAAGGTTAAAATTTGCATGTGCCCTTAACGAGAATACGATGGGTAAAACTAAATAAAATGGAATTTTGAAGGGGGTCGGAGGTTATGAAGCCTGCATACCACAGATAAGCTGTCAAAAGGTGCAATTAAAGAGCAGGCAACATACCCTAAGGGCGATAAAATAGTATTCAAGGGAGAAATACTGCAACCTTAAAACTTATTTTAAGTTGGAATTTCCATCTACAACAATTTATTTTTAAGTATTTAAAAAGGGTTTGTTACTTTAGGTGTTCTTGGATTTTAAGTCTTACCGACATTTAGGTCATGTGAAAATATGCCCCTGCCTTTCTGTAAAAAAATCAATTAATCCTGAGTTAAACATTCCAGACACGAGTGGGGACCTGACTAGAACCACCGACCTTCCGTAAACTAGCTTGATATATATTCATCTTGAATTGTAATAACACCCGTAAATTATTATTCCGATTGTGGCACCTACTTAAAACGCTCTCTTAAAGAGTTTTGAAACTCAACTAAATACATGTGGTCTGTTGTTATAAAGTAAACGTTTTTTAACTAGAAATGCCTTTAATCAATTAAATTGTGTTACAATTAAATTATATCATTGAACAATTGGAAAAAAGTTAATTATAAAAGAATATATATTTCACATTATTGTAATGATTTCTTGGACAATGTTTACTAATTAATCATATTTAGGATGTAATAACGGTTACTATGGTGATAATTGCGCCTATCAATGCAATGTTCATTGTAAAGAGGGAGGCATAATATGTAGACATACAGATGGAGAATGTTTGAATGGTTGCCAGGCAGGGTGGAATGGTAAAAGATGTGATTCAAGTAAGTAAACGAAGTTATAAAATTTGTTAAATGTGTTTTATATTGACTACAATAGATTGTTGTTTTTTCTTTGTTCTTCCCTTTTCATTTGCTTTTCTCTTTCTTAAACAAAATTTTAAGATTTGTTTTATTTTCTCATACTACAGAACATTATTTGTTTTATAAACTATTTAAATTTATTAGAAGGCTTTATAAAAACGTACACAAACTTAGCTATTTGTAATGTATATGTAATTCTAAACGTGTTTTAATTAGAATCTCAATGACTCGACAAATTGATCATTCTGTTATATAAAAGGCTTATTTATCTATGTCGGATAATTTGCTAAAACAACACGTTGTGTTTACCTCAAGTATTCGAATTGTTTATGTTTCAAATGTACTTGTTTAGATATCTCCGCTTTAAGTTTAAAAAAGAAAACCTAGCATTCCGTCCGTATACGTCAAAATCTTTTTTTATTTGTGCAGTGTACTTTTAACTTTAATTATTTTGATATTTAAAAAAAAAAAAAACTAAAAACCTTTATTTCTAAATGCGCTTAGGGTCATATACCTTCCTCCGTCTGACCAATCAGTCCGTAACCTTGCATATTGCCCTCAAGGCCATGCATTATTTGTTAGATATATTTCTTCAGGCCCTGCACCGTAGATTTTCCTCTATATTTTCTCGTAAATATGCAGATTTGACAGATTGAAAATTTGAATGGAGAGACCAACTCATTTTTCTCACATTCCGACATTTGTTAAACATGTCGACAAAAGTAAACCTACGAAACGTTAGTCCTTCGTGTTCAGAAACGTTTATAAAGTAAATGACCAGTTGAACCTATTTTCCTGTTTGTCAAATGCGTTTGAAAAAATAAACAATGTTACAGTATAGAGCTAAGTGAACTTTGCAGGGTTTCAGCATAGACCTAGCGATTTTTCCCGATTTTGTTACTGTTACAGTAACAGATTATACCCAAATTTCGGTTACAGTTTAGATACTTGCCGTATCCATTATTTTTATGAAATAACCCATACCTTTCTATTTAATATATTCTTGAAGGGTTGTTATATTGTCTTCTATTTTGTTTTCTTCAGTAGAAAATTTACAGCTTTTTACATTACTTTAAGTACATATATTTAGATTGAGACTGTTTGCATAATAAGAAATGTCCTATGTAAAAACTGTTATCAAATTGTATGGAGAGAAGAAAGATTATTCCATGATTCCATTATATACTTTATAATTCAATTAAGTTATAAATAGAGAAACGGCAGAAATGAAAATGTTGCCGACTCGATTTGATTGAGCCCGTTCATGGATGCAAGCTACCGCCCACAACTCTTAGCACCAGCTTAAGCAGACTTCCACATTTAACATGAACTGGTAAACTTTGGGTTTTTTTAAACACCTATAGATGTGTTCATTTGGCGATTATCATGAAACCTTCATTGTGACACGTTTATGCCATTCCATGAAAAGCTAGAAATTGTGCCCAAGGTTAAAATTTGCATGTGCCCTTAACGAGAATACGATGGGTAAAACTAAATAAAATGGAATTTTGAAGGGGGTCGGAGGTTATGAAGCCTGCATACCACAAACAAGCTGTCAAAAGGTGCAATTAAAGAGCAGGCAACATACCCTAAGGGCGATAAAATAGTATTCAAGGGAGAAATACTGCAACCTTAAAACTTATTTTAAGTTGGAATTTCCATCTACAACAATTTATTTTTATGTATTTAAAAAGGGTTTGTTACTTTAGGTGTTCTTGGATTTTAAGTCTTACCGACATTTAGGTCATGTGAAAACATGCCCCTGCCTTTCTGTAAAATAATCAATTAATCTATATTTTTGCTTTTGCAACCGAAACCATTTGAATAATTTGGAAATTCATGTAAATTTCATCAAATTTGATCAAGTAGTTACTGAGCGGATGTCATTGGACACACATGTGTACGACAAACGGACGAATAACAAGTCAAAAGTCAAGTCAAAATTTTATTTGCAATTCAACAAATATCTGTCTTTGGCAATACAAACATAAATATACATATGGCAAACACACAATAATAAATATAACAAAAGCAAACATACATTGAATGAATATTATACATAACGATGCATATATTGTGTTTGGATTACTTTAGGTGTTCGACAATTTAAAATCAATCAAGGCAAAGATCTTAGATTGTTTTAATATTTATATTATAGCAATCGGGTCAATAATCTCACCAGTTGAGTTTAGATCTTAATGTCTATACATCACTCATATATTTTACCTAGTATATGGTCTAAATTGTAACCGAAATCTGGGTATAAACTGTAACAAAATCAGATAAAAAATCGCTAGGTCGTATAGAAAATCGCATAATTCACAATGCTCTATACTGTAACATTGTTTATTTTTAAAACGCATTTGACGAACAGGAAAATAGGTTCAACTGGTCATGTACTTTTATAAACGTTTCTAAACACAATGGACTAACGTTTCGTCGGTTTAGTGTTTGTAGGCATTCATAAATAATGTCGGGATTGGGGAAAAAAGCCTTGGTCTTTCGAAACGAATTTCAAACAGTCAAATCAGAACATTTATGAGACGGTATAGAGGACAATCTGCGGTGCAGGGTCTGAAGAAATATATGACTAGATACCGGATCCAGTTCCTTACAAGCAAAGCACAAAAACATATTTTAGAAACTAAACTACTTGTATTATGGACCGGAATGAAAATAATCTACCTGTCTTTCCCACAAATAATCCTTCATCTTGAAATTCTTTTGGAAAACACGTTCCCGGTGTACTAACCTTATATCAATATTGGCTATCGGGGTAGTATTATCGGGCAGTTACCATAGCAGTTTCATGATCAAAAAAATATGCTGATGAGGTATGTGCTGTCGGGCAAGCAGTTGCCATGGCTAAAGTAACATGACTTACGTATTGAGAAGTGAGTTTTTCACAAATGCGTTTGTCTTATCTATTACTTGAATGGGTTTTACTCTGGCAATCAAGTTTATGCCTTATTATATCATTGATAAATCTAGCTGTAATTAAAATGTCAACTTCATTCTATTTTTGGTCTGTTCCGTTTTATGTTTGAAATTTCAAAAACGGTTTTATATTTAAACACCTTTTATAATAATCATAAAGAAAACTACAAGTGTAAATTAATCTATACATAAAAAACCCCAGAATGTCGAGCTGGAAAGTTTGGTATACGATGTCAGGAGAACTGCCGATTAAATTGCAAGCATGGTATTTGCTATCATGTCAACGGGGATTGTAGTAAAGGGTGTACTCCGGGCTATCAAGGAAATAGGTTTACAGAAAGAAAGCTTTTAGGCTCACCAGAGCCGAAGGCTCAGGGTGAGCTATTAGTAACAAATGGGATGCTCCGGCGTCCATCGTCCTTCGTCATGCGTCAACTGAAACTACTAAGCAGATATACTTCAAATTTGGTCTGTAGCATCCTTGTGACAGTCACACTTGAATTGGCTCATGTTAGTCCAATTGCCCTTTTTAGGGGTCAGCAGAGCTAAAAATAGAAAAACCTTTAAACATCTTCTTCTACAGTACTAATTGATGGATGATCACCAAACTTTGTCTGTAGCATTCTTGGGTATAGTCTTTTATCAAATTTGCTCATATTAATTTGATCAGCCCCTTTTAGGGGGGGGGGGGGGTCTCTAGGGCTAAAAATAGAAAAACCTTTAAACATCTTATTCTAAACAACTAATTGATGGATGATCACCAAACTTTGTCTGTAGCATTCTTGCGTAGTCTTTAATCAAGTTTGCTAATATTATTTTGATTGGCCCTTTTTGGGGGTCTCTAAGGCTGAAAAAAGAAAAACATTTAAACCTCTTTTCCGACAGAACTATTTGATGGATGTACACCAAAATTTGTTGGTAGCATGCTCGGGTAGAGTTTTATCAAGTTTGCTCATACTAAATTGATTGGCCCCTTTTAGTTAAAAATAGAAATACCGTTAAATGTCTATTTCTAGAGAACTAATTGATGGATGATCACCAAACTTTGTCTGTAGCATTCTTGGGTAGTCTGTTATCAAACTTGCTTATATTATTTTGATTGGTCCCTAATAGGAGCCGCAAAAAGTAAAAAAAGAAATACCTTTAAATGTCTCTATCTACAGAACTAATTGATGGATTATCACCAAACTTTGTCTGTAGCATTGTTGGGTAGTCTTTCTTCAAGTTTGCTCATAAGAATTTGATAGGCCTCTTTTAGGGGCCGCTTGAGCTAAAAGTAGAAATACCTTTAAATGTCTTCTTCTACAGAACTAATGGAAGGTGGATCACCAAACTTTGTCTGTAGCATTGTTGGGCAGTCTTTTATCAAGTTTGCTAATATTAATTTGATTAGACGCTTTTAGGGGCCACTAAAGCTAAAAATAGAAAAAAGCCTTCGAACATCATTTCCTAGTGAAATAATTGATAGATGATCACCAGCCCCGTTTAAGCTAAAGCTTAAATGCCCCAGGGAATGGCATTTCTTTAAATTATTGCTTAAACATATTTTATGGTAGAAAGTATTGCCATTTCAACACTGAAGAGCAGTTGATTCTGGTGAGCGACTCAGGGCCATCATGGCCCTCTTGTTTATACGTTGTAGTATTCTTGTTATACAATGCTGTTTAATATTTCTTTTGTTACGATTCGTGTTTCATAATCTGGTATGATATAGTGTTTATCAACCATAATTATTCGATATCATCATTTATCGTAATTATACTAGAAAATTATTATTCCGTTTGTTGCACTTTTAACGCTGTCATAATGGTTTTGAAACTCATCTAAATATGTGTTGTTTGTCGTAATAATGTAAACGCTTTTAATTAGAACTGTCTTTAATCAATTCAATTGTATTACAATCAAATTCATTGAAAGATTGTTAATTAATTATAGAAGTATATACATTTCACATTAATGTGATGATTCCTTCGACAATAATAACTAATAAATTATATTTAAAATGCGATAACGGTTACTATGGTGATGAATGCGCTAATCAGTGCAATGTTCTTTTTTTTTCAATTTTGCAACTAACTAACTTCCCAACATCCCGTGTCCCCTTTCCATGTGCTCCTTTTATTTTGTGGGCCTATTAATTAATCAATTATTTGTGTTCTTTAATTTCCTTGTCGGTTAGTATTGTTTTTGCCTCCTGGGCTCCTTGCTGCTGGGTCGTGTGGGGTATGCATTTATTGAACGCCGCCTTTCCGTGTTGATCTTGTCTATCATATCTTGTAAAGACAGACATCTATGTTATATCAGTTTGTAAAATCGGCTCGTCTCGCAGTCAAATTATTGAGACTTGTCAGGAGTCAAAACGTTTTCAGGATGAAATGACTCGCGATCTCTCATATTACTTCAAATAATTGTGGAAATTAAAGTCTCGGGAACAAATTGACATAAATTAGAAAGACTTATTATACCTCATTATACCTCATCAAAGAAATATACATGTGATGAGTAGGTAAGTCGAAGTAAGTCACAGTTCCGGCACAACACTAGGTAGGGGATGTCAAACAAATTCAACGAATTAGGCGAACTTTCAATTGATATTCGCTACATTTTTAATACCGTAGTCTAAATTGAATTTTAATTTGAATTGTATATACTTGTTAAACAATACATTTCTTATCTCCTTTTCGATTTGCAATAAATTCAAGTTTTCTGAAAAGTGATAACTACTTTCTGACGCGGGACAATAAAACGGGGATGTTCGGTTGATCACTATAAATTCGATTAAGATAAAATGTAGGAGTACAATATAGAATATTTAGTGGTGATGAAACGCCACTGCAGCGGGCGTTACCCTTAATGGTTGGAAATTTCTGATTGTAAGTACAAAAAACGACAACACACTAGTGTCATATCAAGACGTCAATTGCCTTTTTACAAACTGAGCTTGATGTGAGCTAAATTTTATCACTAAAGGCGCGTCAAGAAATAATATTTTGTTTAGTGCATGTAAAGATAAACATATTATTTTGTAAGGGGCCATCCATAAACTCATTGAAGCTGTTAAATAAATAAATAAACACACCAAAGAATATATAATTTGTAAGAACTCGCTTAATAAAATTATAATTTAATGTACATTCCTTTTATATCTTTATATATATGTTTATGTCTAAGAATTAGCAAACATTTTGAATTAATAGAATGTCAAGCGTTCAAGTTTGGCGCAGATTGCAAAGAAAATTGTCCTGTAAATTGCAAAAATGGTTATTGCAATAACGCCAACGGCAATTGTACTTATGGATGCAAGCCAGGTTATCAAGGAGATAAGTGTGAAAAAAGTAAGTCTTTCAATTACTTATTTTATGCAGGTAGTGTTCTGTTTTAATTTATGTTCCGTCAGGTTCATTTAATTCCAATACTTTTCAGTGTTGAAGTTTGTCTACCAGGTTAACCGGTGCTAGCATGGTAGCGGTTGTACTTGACATAAAAAAAATCATATACAGACTCAATTAAACTGAGTCTACAATTATCAAATTCTTCCTTTGCTTTCTATACCTTTTGGTGATTTCTCCATTACGATTTTATGACGCCGAAGGGCCGCATATTAATAGTTCCGTTCGTCTGTATGTGCATGCCCATTTCAATCGTATCCGGACGGTAATTTTGTCATACATTGAGGGATTTTGAAATAGCTAGGCACAAATGTCTATCACATCACGACGATTTGTCGCGTCCAAGAATCACGTCCCTACCTCAAAAGTCGATGTCACTCTAACATTTTGAATTTTCACATTATCCCAATTAGTTATTAGGTACACACATCCGTTTCCAGACTGTAACTTTGTCTTTAAAAAAAACTTGCCATAGATGTCTATCACAACAAGACAATAAGTCGCGTCCAAGAACCACGTCCCTTCTTCAAAGGTCACGGTCACACTTAAATTGTGAAGGTTCAAGTTATTGCAATAAGAGATACTAGGTACACACAGTACCATGTCCAGTGTTACTTTGTCATGCATCAGAGGATTTTAAAACACATTGGAATAACTGATTAATACATCAAGACGAGGTGTCGAGTCTTAGACTCATGTCTCTACCTCCAAGGTCAAGGTCACACTACAGTCTGATGGTTTCGCATTCTCACAAGTAGAGTTTAAAGGTTCGCACATTTGTGTCTGGACTGTAACTGTTTAGGCATGGAATGATTTTTAAATAGCGTAGCATATATTTCTACCACATGAAGACAACATGCATGTCGCCTTTTAGACCTATGTTCCTACCTCTGAGGTCACTCTGCCAGTTAGAATGTATGCATTTTTCTCAAGAATATTTTGAAGATACACATTCGTGTCCGGACTGTAAATTTGTCATGCATCGAACGACGTATTGTAAGACCCATGTTCCTACCTCGAAGGTCAAGGTCACTCTTATAGTTTTTGAAGGTACCCATTAGTTTCCAAACTGTAACATTGTCATGCATTATAGAATTTTTAAATAACTTATAAATATCATAAATGTCTACCACATTATGATCATGTGCCGTATCTAAGACCCATATCCCGATGTGGTTAGATTGCTATAAAAAGAACTTCATTTCACAAGAACAATTTTAAACAATTAGTTACATTCATTCTCTTTTCTTTTCATAGTACGTTACTGCAATGCTTAAGAAACCTTTCCGGCGGCATTTCTCAATTTTGCGTGACAGCTTTTGTTTTTATTTTCCTACAGTTATCTGTAATGTAAACTTATATTAAACACATACACGTCTTATACAAGAAAATGATTTGATATAATAATGTTTGCTTTTTCAAAAATAAATCGTCCAATGTCTTCTGCAATGTGAATAAACATAAAAAGTTTATACTTGATAGGATGTAGTATTGGAAAGTTTGGTGCAGAATGTCAGGAGAATTGTCCGTCAAATTGCAAAACTATATATTGCAACCATATCGACGGCAGATGTATCGATGGATGCAAGTCGGGTTATCAAGGAAATCGGTGTCAGCAAAGTAAGTATTTCCAACTGTTTTATTATGCAGGTACTATTTAGTTTTGGTTTTACATTTAAATTTCTATCTTTAGTATACTTTTCTATGTTCCTATATTCCTATGTTTTGTTGACACCTTTGATGTATTTATATATTTTCCTACCACAAATCCATATAAGCATCACATCTACAAATGTCTCTGATTAATATTTATTATTATTATAAAACAAACACACACAATGCATCAACCATTCATACAAAATATCTTTACACGTATAAGTCTTTCTTACTAAACAATAATAAACACCTGGTCAGCGCTTTGGAAGGGGGTGTCCGCCATAATGGAAGCGAAGTTAAGTAAAATTTCCATTTATGCAAATTACTTATTCTTGCTTGTAAATAAAAATCAATTCATGTAAATAATTTATTCCTACTGTGTTAAGTGAAATACATTCATGTAAATGACTTATTCTTGCATGTACATTACATGGATAATATGTCACACAAAACCTGAACCCAAAATGTGTAAACGCAAAATGTTTTATACATAATTTGTAAGTTTACATTGTTAATGCTAATTTTCTATTTTTTACGCTGTATTTCGTCTCTATGTCTTAATTTGCAAATTACTGTGATTTTCATGATATACATGTACTTTACAAATTTCATTTTAGTCTTGTTATTCGCAATTTCTATATATAACACCATTTAGAAGTTATATATCATCACTTAGCAGTTATAACAGGATATGTGCCTCGTAAATATTTAAAAGTAAGAAGGATCCATATATACTGGTATCTAGCTACATAGGAATTCCAACAGAGAAGGAACAAGAAATAACTGTTCCCTTTCAAAACAGAGGGCGCTTCAATCGTGACTATTGCACTAGTTTTCTAGGTGTGCCCCAGTGATATAAATAGCAAATCGACTAAATCTGAAGGACAACTTTGTCAATTTCGTAGTAAGTATGCATATAAACATATCTGTTGAAATACTGACTTGATTAAAAAAAAACTATGCTTCTGTACAAATGCAGTGTGCGATAAGCGCATGAGTGAGGAAATATTATACATTTTATGTCCGAATCTTGAGTATTTACCATCCATTTAACCAAAGCTGATCACCTGGCCCGAATCAGAATTCAAAACATGAAACCCTAAGCTTGACATGCAATGTTTTTTGAAGAACAATAATAATTCTCTCACTCATTATAAGTTTTACAGCTGCTTGCTTTCACCCATCAGTAAAAATAATGACTTCTTTCTCAACCCTTATAATAATTATCTGATAGTTTCCTCGCTCATTTAGTGTTTTATTGTAAATGATTCATTGCCCTCACCCATTAGGATAAATAATGACACCTCTGTCAGTTATTAGCATAATATATAGTTCTTGCACATTAGGTGTTGTCTGGTTAATTTTTCTTATTCGTTATGATAAATAATGATATCTCTTATAACCCTTACTATAATTAAGTATGGAGAATGGAGGAAAACATACATCTTGCCCACATTATTTACTGACACGCTCAAGTTTCGGATAACATTACAAGTCTATTTCCAGGTTGCAATTAGCCATAAGGTCAGTTTAAACTACTGTTATTACTGTTATGTCTTTAGATATCAAGTATTCATGTTTAAAAATTCGGATATTAAAGAAAAAGAAAGGACTCCTGATAAAGGCTTTATCTTTTTACTCTAAAGGTTACATTCCTTTCTACAAATCAACATGAAGCATTTGCTTGTAAATTTTAAGTGTGAAGTCAAGAAGGGTAATACGGAGGAAATCGTAGGCTATTATGCCGTGAATGTAGGAAAGATATACTGAACGTTTCTAAATTTTGAAAAAGTCATGTTGAAGTATTTTGTCCGCAAAAAATCTTTTTAACATTTAGGTTTAAAATCACATTTTAAAAAAGTTTATCTTTAAAAAAAAATTTAAAAATACAGGCAAACACATTTTTAGGGATTCGAAAAAAAGGGTTTTAAGATCCCCAAATTAATTTTTTTGTGGTTATTTTATAAAAAGTATTTACAAATTTTTTAAAACCAGCTAATTTTTTATAAATGAAAAATCCCCAGAATTTTAACAACCTAACATTATATGTACAGTATATAAACATGATGTGTGATACCTTAGAAAATAATATACTGATAGAAATTAGTTTGAGAAAACTGAAATTGGTTTTCCTTTAAACATTACAGTAGGGGTTGAAACTGAACTTTTAAATATAAAGGCCAAAAAAATGTGTGATTAATTTATTCAAGTTTTAATTTCATAAGTGTAAGAAAAAACATTTGTTTCAACATTTTTTCAATATGGTATATACATATATTATATGAACAAGTAGTTGAAGGACTGTTGAAAAGAAAGAACAATACCAAAATGTAAAAATATGTCAGATTTAGTCAAGGGTTAAAGCTATGAAAGTTTCTGTTAAAACAAATTGAGCGCTACTGCAGTCATCTTCGGTCTTGGCATACACTCCATCACCTCTGATCATCCTGTTTGAGTCACTTAAACATAATGATGACACTGATTTGTGATATATAAGTCATTTCTCTCACCCTTTAGGATAAGTAATGACATCTCTCTCAATCATTAGGATAATATATTACAATTCATTATGTGTTTTATAGTTCTTTGCTCTCTCCCATTATGCACAATAAAATGACTTCTCTCTCAGCCTTTAGGATTATATATAGTAGTTCTCTCAATCAACATGTGTTTTATCATTAATGGAAGTGCTAGCAGACTCATCCATTAGGACCAATAATGAAATATTTCTCAACCAATTACATTATAATATGAGTTATTATCGTAAAAATAGTATTGCACAACGATGCATTTATTTTGACGTGACGTCTAGCATTACATAACACAATGAAAAATGTTACTACTTCAAACAGTCATAACCTTGGCTATGTGATAAATAGAATATTATATTCGAAAAGTTTCACTTTTGAATTTCTTGAACTCATTGAATGAGTTAATACTATGCTTGACAGAGGTTCGCACACTAAAATTCTAGTCTACTTGTTCAACTAAATTCAGTACTGAACTTACACTCACACAATATCCTCTATTTATGCCAAATTATGCAAAGACAACATATCTTCAAATCCAAGCACATTTATAAGACGGATCGTTAAATTGCATAGTCTAAACTGCGCCATTTATCAGAGAAGCGGTTCTCTCTCAACTGTAAGGAAGTTACGCACATCTCAACCGTTAAGATTTAAACTGACCCCACGTGTTGTGCTAGGCTAACCTTGTTGCAAATATGCGACGATGCATACTGTAAGGGAAATCGTAATATTTTTATTTCACATTGTGGGAAAGTCCCATAACATTCTAAATTTCAAATTTCATCTCTTAATTTCGAAACATTCACTTTGAAGTTTGAAAAAAACAATATACTCTTTGTTGACATAAACATTAAATTATAATCATACAAAAGTATCTAAGACTTGCCACAGAAATATAAATTAAAATTGTATAATTAATTTATTAGCTCAAGCAGGTGCTAGGGGGGCGTGAGGGATGTTGCGCGTATTCATTATCCCTCATCTACAGACTCAACCAAACTGCAAATTCTCTTTTAATTTTGTTGTGATAAATGCTTCCTAGGGATCACTTTGTTTCCGTATTTTTATTTTTAAGTTAAGTCTAACGTTTTCCATAAAAGGAATAAAAAGTTTGTACACGAACTTTTGAAAGTTAGAAAATACATTTTCGAGTTGTAAAATACTTTTTGACTATTATTGCGTTTAACACTTCAACAAGAAAGATTTTATAAAAACAATTTACAAACTTGAGCATTTAGTTAAGAAATTGGCACATAGGATAATATATGTTTGTAATTCACAGTATAAATTAGTTACTTTATGCTTGCAATGAAAATTATCAAACTATAATTTCACACTTTTTAATGACGAAACTACTTTTTTAAGATTTTCCCCATGTGGTACCTTAATGTTATTTTTGCTGACAATTCTGACATTGTCAGGGATGTTTAGAGAAAAGCAAAGATGGAATTGATAATTTAAAATTCAAAAGTAATGCAAAGAAAAAACTTTGTTCAATACATTCAAATCACCAATCACCAAATATCGTCTCTAAATTTTTGTTTCATTTTTACAGTCTGAAAAATACACTTTCTTCCATATGCAAAACTGCTCTTAATGACTTTTGGAAATATTCAAGTATTCTCAAAAGACAGTCATCAGCCCAAAAAATAAGTAAACAACCTGGCGTTCATAAGACAGCCTTCCAAAAATTCCATGTTTTCCTAATTCGTACCCGCTTTTTGAATATTTACACATCTGAAAAAAAAATATTTATTGTCTGTAACAACAACCTCAAATAAGTTTCCTTTCTTATAATAAGATATATGATTAACAAATCCAAATGATATCCCTCTGAATCTAGCACAATTATTTTCCTTACGTTAAATACACAACTTTTAAAAATGGCGGCCGCATATATTACTGAGAGCCTGGTTAAATGTAAATTCGCCGTAAGTAACGGACATAAGGTCGGATGGTGTGACATTTTCTTCTATTAGAATTGTTTGTTTTAATTTTTAAAACAAGGGATCATTCATGTTTTTGGAATAAAATAAATAATATCATCGCCATTTAACGTTGATTGTCGAACTTATTTTTCAGCTCTAAACTTCTTGTAAGTCGATTCAAAATGAGGCTACCACTGGGGAAAACAGATTTTAAAATTAAAGCTAATATTGAGAAAATTTTCATTTAAACTTGTTTTTAAGCATAAAATAAAAATAAAATTTGTTTGTTTGTTTTGTATTAATACTGCTTTTAAAGCTCACTCGATGAAATAAAATGTCATCTTACAAACAAACAAACAAATATCAACTATATACTAAGCTAGAATTTACATACACACAAGTTAGAAAATGGAACATGCACATTAGAAATAGGGACAAAGAATATAAAAACATTTATTTAAAATGATATCAATGTTTTTACTTAAATACCCATCCAACGCCAGTTCACACATTATTGTATTTGTTATGGCTGATATCCCCTTCCATAGAACCAAATCTTTAAATAAATTATAATCAAACAGTACAATAAAATCGCAGCAAAAAAACCCACAAAAATTTAACCAAAAATATTAACCTCAAAAAATCTTATCAGCATCACAAAGCAACTAAAACCAAAACAACCAATACACACATATTTCTTCAAAACCAAAGCATCAACTAGGAGAATCTTGACAAGACAAAATCAGTCAATATAACTCAACCAATATTTACCAAATATATTTTACTCAACAACCAAAATAATATGCAACAACAAAAATGTAGAGAGAATTTATGAGTTTTTACAATATGCGAGCAGCATATGGTTTAAAGATTAATTGTTCAGTGAAATATGATATTTACACTACACATCAAACAATATATCGCTGTAAAAACAAAATCAACAGATAAAACTGAATGATTATTCTGACACATAACTAGCGTTTATCGCTTCACTGCGTGCGACAGTTAATGTCTCGGAATGAGCAAAACATTTTTTAACTAATACAATGTCAAGAGTTGAGGTTTGGCACAGAATGCAGGGAGATTTGTCCTGTCAATTGCAAAGATGGTTATTGCAATCATGTCAACGGAAATTGTATTTATAGATGTAACCCAGGTTATCAAGGAGATAGGTGTGAAAGAAGTAAGTCATAAATCAAATAATTTATTTCCATGCTGGTAAGTTGATTGAATGAACAATGTCAATGATTCAACAAACATATTTTGTTAAAATCATATAGCATGGATGGAACTTTTATTATAGAAATTTATACTTTTATACTATTATACCTTTTGCAATTTTTTTTTTGGTAAAATGATTTTTGTATTTAAATTACCAATAAATAAGAAAACAAACAGAAAAATTGTACTCACATACATTTTGTTAATGTCTTACTCCAGTTTATGTTTAGGATGATATATAATGTACAATCATATGTTACTTTAATTTAAATACACATGTTAAACAAAGAAATAAGTAATTATGATTGTATAGATTAAATGTTATAACTAATAGACTGTCAAGCATTGAAGTTTGGTGCAGATTGCAAGGAAAATTGTCCTTCCAATTGCAAAAATGGTTATTGCAATAACGTCAATGGCAATTGTATACATGGATGTGAGCCAGGTTATCAAGGAGATACGTGTGAAATAAGTAAGACATTTCAAGTTTTTTCATCATGTTGGTAGGATGATATAATGAAATATTCTTAAACGATTTTTAGAGCACTCGTTTTGATTATTTCATATTTTATATTAATGTAATAAATAACATTACTGTTTATATATTAACATTTGAAAATTTATCTTCTATAAAATGTTCTAAAATGTTCTAAAAGTACGTATTCGTTTTTAATTAATAAATCAATGGTTCGACTAACTGATCATTCTGTTATATAAAGGCTAACTTATCTATGTCTGATTATATGCAATCTCGAACACAGTTGTTTATTGTGTTGACCTTAATTATTGAAATTGGTTAACTGTTCCAAACATTAGAAAAAAAAACATTTTTTACTTGTTCATAACATTTTTCTATGTCTCCCTATAAATAAATGAAACAGTAACAGAAAATTGTTTCATACAAAATCTTGACGATGTCCTTCTCAGCTCAATTATACGATGATCTTTTATGTACATGTATGTCTTATTTGATTTATATCAATATATATTATAAGTAGATTCACATCAGAAACAAACCATAGATCGATTAATAATGGGTTCAAATATTGCAAAAAATTATCATATGACAATAAATAAAAAAATGTTACAAAGTGGTATCCATTATTAGAATGTCAATCTGGGTCGTTTGGGACCGAATGTAGGGGGAAATGTTCTACAACCTGTAAAAATGGTGTCTGTAGTTATACAAATGGCTATTGTATTGGTGGATGCGAGGCTGGCTATCAAGGCTCAATGTGTGAAAGCCGTAAGTTTTTAAAATTGTTTGATTACGTAGATAGTATAGTATTGTACGATAAGTATAAAATAACTTTACATTATACGCTTTGTACATGTACGACTTCATTTAAATATTTTCGTTTTAAATTGCAATATGTAATATATTGCTTTGACAATAGTGCGTATTACTTTAATAATTACAGTAATTGCTAATCCGTATTAACGATATCCACAATGAATGTACGATTCCACATGGAAATTCTGTTTGAAAATTCAATCTTTCAAATGTTTTCTGATAAAAGTATGAATCGTTTAGTGGTTATCATTCTGATGTTTCTGTAACTGAAAATTTGTATAAATATATTGTGCTTATATAATTGTATTTATTATTCTTTTTTTTTGCATGACCGCATAGTTATTTCAATAATTTGATGTTTTTTGTTGTTTTTTTTTCTTTTTATTTCTTTCCCTCACATAACACTGATACTTCTGTTAATAACATCAATGTTATTAGATGCGACATGGCTACGCAATACAATTTTTCTTCGTCGATTTTGCTTTCCATAGTTTTGTTTTTCCATACTTTACGGGGACACAGTATTCGAGCGTGTCGTCTCTTTCTTGACCATTCTTGTTTTTCTATTGACGTATGCATTTAAAAGGGAGCTGAATTTCAATCAAATATCGTAAAAAACTTTTTTATTATATTTTTTTTATACTTTATAGAATGGATACCATGGACCTGTAAATCCATTTTGTTATATATTCTATGAGTGTTGTTATTGATAGCTGCTTATTGTTTCTTCCTTCTATGATGTTACTTTTTGTTGACAATCAATGAAAATCAATAAAATGTAAAAAGTGGTAATCTTTTATCGCATGTTTTTTCTGGATCTTTTGGGGCAAATGTGGGAAGACTTTTCTACCTTGCAAAAATGGGCCCTGACTCATACAAATGGTTTTGTTTTGGTGGATGCGAGGGGTTATAAAGGGAGATTTTGGGGGTGAAAGAAGTTTAAGTTTTTTTAAATGTTTGTTATTTAAAAAAATTCTTTTTAAAATATTTAATTTTAAATTAAAAAAATCTGAATTTTTCATTTAGTCATATTTGAATAATAATTACAAAAAAATTTTTTATCAAAACTTTTTTTTTCCCCCCAAATCATTAAAAAAAAAAAAAGAAAAGAAGAAAAAAGTTTTTTTCTTTGGTGTTTGAAAAAACATTTATTTCATGAGTTTCAAGCATTTAAAAATTATTATGAAAAAATTAGTAAAGGGTTTTTTAATGGCATTTTTTAAAATCGCTTCTCCTTTCAATTGCAAAAATAATATGTGTGATCATCCAATGGAATATATACTTGCGGAGAAAGTACGTCTATACACATGTCTTACAATTGTCCTTTTATCAATTTTATTTGGCAAGTCTGAGATACGCTGGAATGTGCTAGGCCTTCTGATCACTTTTTATTATATTTCTTTGTAATTGAAAGCGAAATGAAAATAAATAAATGTTTAACATCTTAATTCAAGGTTTGCAAGGATATGAAATAGACGACTGATGGTTAAAAAATGAAAAAATATGTGATTAAAATAAGTCAATTGAATTGGAGGGGCATAGTTATGATAAAAGGTTACTAACCTGATATATAGATACACACATGTAACTGTCTCTTGATATCAATTTTATTTGGCGAGCCTGATATGGACGTTTCCCGAGCCCTTTCTGCCCATATCAGTTGAGCCTGATAAAATTGATATCGAAAGATAGTAGGATACTATTCTATTTATTATGTAACACATAAACTCTGTGAGAATACAAAATAATCTTTTGAATAGCGAACATGTAAAAAGTGTTACTCTTTGTTCAAAGACATAATTCTTGAAAAGAAATTTACCCATCCCTGAATCCTGAATAGTGAATTTGAAGAAAGGGTTACTTTTTGTTCAAAGACATGATTCTTGAAAAGAAA